>NC_080163.1:128314931-128359931 GCF_950295315.1 Erinaceus europaeus | reverse complement strand
GGTGATAGGATCATGCAAACTACCTGGAGGTTCACCAATATCCTGGAGTATTTATTTATTATCTATAACCAATGTAGCTCTAACTAAGACTAAGAAATTAAAGACTGGGGAGTCGGGCTGTAGCGCAGCGGGTTAAGCGCAGGTGGCGTAAAGCACAAGGACCGGCATAAGGATCCCGGTTCGAACCCCGGCTCCCCACCTGCAGGGGAGTCGCTTCACAAGCAGTGAAGCAGGTCTGCAGGTGTCTGTCTTTCTCTCCCCCTCTCTGTCTTCCCCTCCTCTCTCCGTTTCTCTCTGTCCTATCCAACAATGACGACAACAACAATAATAACTACAACAATAAAACAACAAGGGCAACAAAAGGGAATAAATAAATAAAATAAAATAAAATAAAATAAGAAATTAAAGACTGGGTGGGTGCTTACCTGGTAAAATACAAACATTACCAAGTATGAGGACCAGGTTCAAGCCTCTGTTCCCACCTACAAAAGAGAAGCTTCACAAGTAGTGGAGCAGTGCTGAAAGTGTCTCTCCTTCTACATTTCTCTCTTGCTCTCTCTATGTCTCTCACACTCAATAAAACCTAGTGTTTACCAGAAATGGTGGAGTCATGTAGGCACTGAGCTCTAGCCATAACACCAGTGGGGGAGGGCAGGGGGAGACCAAGATTATTTCCAACGTTGGAAGATTACTTTGCACTTGCAATCATTTTCTTACTCTCCAACTAGAAAATGTGAGGGTGTACAATGTTTTGTGTCAACATGTTAGTAGTATCTTTGCCTTGCAGAACAAATAGACCCATATCTCAGACATTTCAACAATGCATTTGTTTTCCACTTATATTTTATGTATTATATCCCTTGTTCTAGTATATTCTTCATTTTAGGGTAAAGTTGATACATTGAAGGGAGTGTCCCCTATAAGTGCACTGTTGTCATGGAAACAGAAAGAACAATGTACAAGTCATGCTATGCTTCTTCAAGTTTAATTTAAAAGGAGCATGTCATTACTTCCCTTATTCCATGGAACAAATTTAATCATATGTTCAAGCCAGAACTCAATGGAGGCCATATAGAGAGGGCAACTGTGGTGCCGACGGATTCACATGGTGATCAAACAACACATGTCAGCCACTATTTATGAACCTGATCTTACTTGCAGTGTAGTGATTGGATATTCCTTTAGGAACATGTCCTAGAGTGATCCTAGCAGAGATGTATAGACAACACTAAAAGACAGTCACAAGGGCTCTTGAACACATGAGGGATGGATGATCAAGTTATGGGGATGTTATTTCTAAAGAACTTTGAGGTTAGATAAGATCTTGGCCCCTAAAAGTTTGATGAATTGTCCTATAATGGGGGAGAGCATCCTGCATTCATTCTTTACACAGCAAGAACCCTGGGTATAAGACTTGATGTTATTTTTCTCATATATAAAATGAAGTTGTTGTTATTGACCTTTTGGTTACGTTGTGAGGATTATCCCTTCCAGCTCTGTATCTAGGGGGAGACCAAGATTATTTCCAACGTTGGAAGATTACTTTGCACTTGCAATCATTTTCTTACTCTCCAACTAGAAAATGTGAGGGTGTACAATGTTTTAGGATAGCAAATACTCAGGATAGCAAATACTCAGGAATTAACAAATATTAGTACATATCTCATCTCTTCTAAAAACTATGGGGTCACTACTAAGTGTTCATTTCACTGCTTTATCCTCCCCAATCTCTCACTTCTGACTTCTGACCTTTATCTTTCTGATATCTCCACTAAGTACTTCCAGGTTCTCTAAAAGGTGTCTCTTCTGAGCTCTTGGAGAGACAGATCTTCACTTATTTATGACTTCTTACCCTCTCCTATCCTGTTTCTCTCTTATCCAAACTGGCACCTGAAAGCATCTCTGCAAGACCACTGATGTCACTTCCCATTACCCCTAACCACACTGATGTCCATACCCAAGGCCACCTCTTGGTACTCCCAACACTGTCAACTCCTCAGGCACCAGAACAGGAAGAATCCTTCAGCACTTTCAAACTTACAATCTTAGTAATGTGCCCTTCCACCCAGATAGGATCACATTTGGTTATCTGAACCCTGGAACAGCCCAGGTGAACCTCCTTTCACACCCATTTTCAGGGCTCCTCCTGAAGATAAATGAGTTTCTATGGGCGGGGGCAGGGGGGTCACTGTGTGAACTCTTACTGGGAAAATAACCAAACCAAAGCTAAATACTGTCTTCCCAATCCCCTGCCCTTTCAAAAGGGGCTATCTCCTCCTCGCCATGCAGTACTTCATACACACGTGTCATCCTGTGGCACTCAGCCTCTTGCAGATGCTCACCATCAGCTCAACACACATAAATTCCAATCTCAACTTAAATCACCTCAGTGGGGGTTGTGTGAGTATTATAGCACATGACTGTAAGAAGGTTTGGAAAGACTAACCAAGCATGATGGAGGAAAGTCCTAGTTCATTGTCAAGAACTTCCCTCCTGCAAATACTTTCCACAATTGGAACTGCAATATGGAAGCCCTTTTCTGAAAACCCTGAGGGAAGTATTTCAGAACTTTGAGCAGGTGATAGGCTGCATATTCTGTGAATGACATAGGTCAGCCACCTTATAGTTCAATGTCCTATCTGGCCTGGGAAAAGCTAGATGGTTTTTGTAAATGAAGTCGTATTGGTATACAGCTACACACATTTGTTTACCGATCAATCTTGACTGCTTTCAGTGACAGTGGCAGAGCTGAGTGGTTGTCAGTGATCATATGTCACAGAGCACTCTGGCTGCTTACAGAAAGTTGACTGAACACAGTGTGATGTAACACACTGGGGGGGGGGGCAGCATGTGTAATTAATCACGTGTATATCTCTGTATCACAAGGAATGGAGAGTCACCCTCAGATAAATCACATAAAATCAGTGATCAAAGTTACCACAGGCTTAATGAAAGGACTTTATTAACTTAGAGGCTTTTCTTTTGGATTTCCTAGGGGCCTTTCTAGCATAGACCTTGTGGTAGAATTGGAACAGAAAGGCAAAGTCTGTTTATATTTCTGCTATTTCATATCTAAGTAACAACAACAAACACATGCTTATCATATCTTCTACATACCTTTGCTTCCAGTTCAGGTTGCTACCTTTCAAGCTGAGACCTCTCCTGTCCCCTGGATGAGTGGTAATGGCTGGCCTCTGAATCAACACAGAACAACCTTATTTTTGCTTCCATGTCCTTCCAGTGCTCTTCTATCTCATTCCTGAAGTAACCCTGAGAGTTGACCACATACCCATCAGTGCTAATCACTTGACTTCACACATCTTATACCAATTCTAGAGATTCTTCTTCCTGAGTACTGATGCTGACTGCAGCAGGACTGTTATTAAGGCTCTGTCTTGAATACCTGTATGTACAACCTGAAAATGCTGACATAGTTGACTTTTAACTGCATTCTTAGCCTTTTTCTTTTCCACCACTTTTTGTAATGCTTAATTTAATCCATCAACACACTTTTAATAATCCCTTGCTCTGGGTTGACTGTTGTGAACAGTTCCACCCTAATCGCACTAGAATGCAAGGCTAATTCAGGTATAGGAAACAATTTTGAGTTTACGAGCTCTCTTGGGTATTTCTAGTTATAAAATCACTCTTACAAGGTTTAGATTTTTTTCATTAAATTTAAGTGTTTGGATTGCCACTATTAGGGAGATGATTACAGGCTAAGTTATGACATTATAGAAATGTGGTAGGGTAGTCTGGGAGGTGGCACAGTGGATAAAAATTGGACTCTCAAGTGTGAGGTCCTGAGTTCAATCCCTGGGAACACAGGTACCAGAGTAATGTCTGGTTCTTTCTTTCCTATCTTTCTCATTAATAAATAAATAAAAGTTTTCTTTTTTAAAATAAGCTAGAAATATGGTAGGGGATCCATGATTTTTGTGTACTGTGTTTGTTGTTCAATAGGTACAAGCATTCCAGAAGGGGGTAGTGGAAGATTACAGGCTCCATTTCTGCTACAATCCCTATTCTCCACATCATATATAGATTGATCTTTTCTACCCATGTCCCAGGATCTGGCTGAACAGTAGACCCAGAAATAATGTCTTGAAGGGAAGAAATGCTGTATTAGGAAATAAATAGGGTAGTCTTCAGAAAAATAGTATTAATTAACTTCCTTTCCCCCCACAGCTAGAATTCAGTATTATGTTCCTCACAGGTCCCTGTAGCCTAGCAAAAATATTGTTGTCAGCTGATCTCTGCTTTCTCCCAGTGCATGTGCACAGGACTGTACAGGCATCTACACTCACAAATGCAGTTCTTTTTTGAAATGATATACACATTGTGTTAGGGAACATTTAAGAATCTGAGAAGAGACAAAATCTGATGTGATGATCTGGGCTGTGTGTCTTGCCAGATGAATAGTCAGGTAATTTTGCTCAGTTCTCAGAGTTGACTGGTCAATTCAGTCTCAAAAGGTGGTCAGACTTGCAGCTTTACCAAGTGGCCTGCCTGCTACCTAGAATTGATCTGTTCCATTCAAGATACTGTGATCCAGTGTGAACATAGCTGGGGCATCTGAGCAGCCATGTGAAGAGACTGCATTGGTTTTTTGGGATGGGTGGGTAGAGGTGCATGTCTCATCCTGACACTGTGGAATGAAAATCCCAAAAATGTGTTCCCCAGTCCCCAACTTGGAATGAGTCCCCATCCTTGCCTTGTGCTCCTTGTGCTCTCCCACCTCCTCTGTGGTTGCCACTCTGCCTGCCTGATTCCATACCTACTAAACAGAGCACCAATGGCCCATGTACCACTTGTTCTCCTCTGCCATCTGCCCATCAGCATCCTGCCTCACCTAGTACAGGAACTTGTATAATGTTTGTTTCAATGGTGGAATGAAGTTGGCTTACTATATTTTGACATTTCTGTCAATCAGAATAGTAATCGACCTTTTCATTTGCATGATGTTCATCATTATAACTGCAAGTCAGAAAGGATTTTTTTTCCATTTTAACATCATCCTTTCAACAACAATGACAACTGCTGTTTATTGAGTACCAGATGCAAACCAGACATGGCGTTCAGCACTTCTCATGTGGCATCTAATGAAACTCACATGACAAACCTAAGAAGTTATGCCTGTTCACATTGTTCTTGTGATGGAAATAAGCTTGTCATGTGTTGGGCTAGCTTCGTGGGCGGGAGGGAGAGATGACCAGGGACTCATGGCTGAGTGGTACGCAGTTCAGTCTTTATTCATGTGGAACGCAGCACTATCTAAGCTATCTCTAATCACAATCTTGTCCTTATATATCCTGAGGTGGAAGAGTCAGGTCCGAAGAGGATGTACTTAGGATAGGGGGTGGAGAGAAGGAAAAAGTGTGCAAGACAGTGAGGATTAAACCAATGCTCTGGAGGCAGGGTAGTGCTTAGTTAACAGTGGTTATGTAAATAGAATACAGTGTTAAGCAGGGGGGATTAAACCAATGAAACAGAAGCGGTCTTAGAAGCAGAATTTAGAAGCATACCAACAATTTTCCCCCCCTTTTTTTAACTTGTGGCCATAGTATCAGGAGTGTGGGGTGAACAGAAACCTATATCGTACAGGTATTTTCAAAAAACTGGCAGAAGACATGGAGGAACAAGTAAGAGAGGAGCAAGAACCAGTGTGATGCCAAGGGAGGCCTGAGGGGGCGTTTCTTGCCTCAAAGGGCAAGGCCTATCAGGCAAAAGGACATTTCTTGCCTCTGGGGGCATCTCTTGCCTCAAAGGGCGTTTCCTACCTCTGTGGGCAAAGCCTGCAGGTGAGGAATGATGCCTATAGAGTCCCAAGGCAGCTGACTGCAGTCAGTCTTTGAGAAACCCAGCAGCGTAAAGGGAAACTGCTGTAAAGTTGTGTAAAGTGTCCAAGAGGTGTACTAGTAAGTCCAATAAAAGTGTCAGTCCAAAGCAGATGACCACGGATGAAATGCCAGGGGATGAAATGCTGCATGTCTGTCTCGATGGGGAAGGTCAACCACTGTAATTCTGCTTTTCTGTTGAGAGTGAGCTTTGGAGTCTGTGAATCAGTTTCTTCAGATTGTGCCAGGTCACATGATTGGTTTTGGGGGGCTGCTTTAATCATGCCATCTTGTGGGCAATGTCAGAGAACAGGGATCCAAATGGATTTCTGGGGGTTCCATTTGAGTAAATGTTTTTTCATGTGAAGATGACAACTGTAATTCACTCACTTGTGAAACAAAACTTTTTAAGGTTGTTTAAACAGCATAAGCTCAATGAAAGAACCATGGTTAGAAGCCTCAGGCATGAGAATCAGTAGCATAACCATTATGTTATCTACCCCACCCATATTCATACAATTTTTACGATTAAACATTTCACATTTATGCCAAGACGTAAAAAAAAAATCAAAAGAGAAAAAAATAATTTTTGGATTGTTTTGGGATGTCCTAGAAATCATGGCTTCAACCAGAATTTTTTTTTGTGTGTGAAGTTAATGTCATACAAAAATTTAGTCATTCAAATACTCTCTTATGAAACACAACTGAAAGCAGACAGCAAACTTAAGATATTCAGAGAGAACAACGAGGGGGAAATCAAGAGAAAAGCCCCCTGCGAGGAGACGACTTCTGAGAGCGATATGTATGAGACCATCAACATGGGGAGCGAGAGAAAAGCCGTAGGCAGCTTTTGCTTCTTTTACCTTGAACCAGATTATCCAGATCTCACCATGTAGCATCCCGGAGGGCATCCTAATCCAAGAAGCTCTTTGAAATTCCATTTAGGGTGCTTCTGATGGTTCCTGCTGCATTGCTGCAGGCACCCATTTTTAAAAACGTCTTCCCATCGAAGAAAGAATCGAATCAGGAGGGTAGAACTAACCACGTGTCTCCATTTTTGGGCACCACCAGGGCACTGGAGAATGCCCCCAAGCCAGAGCAGTCTCTCTCCACAGGAAACACGGGAGAGGAAGTCCAGAATGTCCCAGGAGAAATCTCCGTGCATCTCCCAAGCTCCACAATCATGGTCATAAGGAACCAAATTTCCTGGTCAGGGAACCAAAGTGTGGCCCAGAGCAAAATGCCACAGAGACAGAGAAACTGTCCCATGAAGAAGGAGCAGAGGCCTTGGGAAACCTCATCACAAGTAGAAAGGCAGCCCATGGCGATGGGCAGCCAAGTTCACTTATCTGGGGAATGGGCGGGCCAGGTCCCACGCCAGTGCTGGTCCCTGTTTGAGTGCCATTATGTCACACTAGCTGCTAGCTTCGTGGGCGGGAGGGAGAGATGACCAGGGACTCATGGCTGAGTGGTATGTAATTCAGTCTTTATTCATGTGGAACGCAGTGCTATCTAAGCTATCTCTAATCACAATCTTGTCCTTATATATCCTGAGGCAGAAGAGTCAGGTCCTAAGAGGATGTACATAGGATAGGGGGTGGGGAGAAGGAAAAAGTGTGCAAAACAGTGAGGATTAAGCCAATGCCCTGGAGGCAGGGCGGTGCTTAGTTAACAGTGGTTATGTAAATAGAATACAGTGTTAAGCAGGTGGGATTAAACCAATGAAACAGAAGGGGTCTTAGAAGCAGAATTTAGAAGCATAGAAGTCATGGAATAGTATGCCCAAGATCACTGCACAGAGTAGACTCTCATGTTCAGTGTCCCTGACTCAGACCCAGAAGAGTGTCCAAAGTGTTTCCAAACGTATTCCATCTTTGATGGATAATCATTTTGGTTGCTTTCATGTTGAACCTCATGTTAAGTTTCCTAGCACTGGCATAGCACAGTGACATACACTAGAAGCTTCAACAACAGAAACTTACTTTTTCATAGAAGATTATGATCAGTAGGTTGGTCTTTGGAGTTTTTCTTCCTTAGCTTCTGGTGGGTTCTGCTGTGTCTCTATGCTCATAGGGACTTTTTCTGTGTATCTGTAACCTAATCTCCTCTTCTTATTCCGACATGATTCCTATTGGATTAGAATATTAAATAAGGGCCTATTTACCGTAAGCATCTCTTCTAGGGTGTTATCTCCCAATACAATTATATTATGGGATCCTGAAGATTAGGGTTTTAACATTTTCGATGGAAGGCCTCAGCCCACAACAAACATCTTCTCCAACAGAACCGGTAGTTAATTCAGGGAATGGAGTTAGAATCACCTTAATTCTGAGAATGTACTTAATGACTCATTAGAGGAAGCTCTCTCCCTCCAAAAAACAGCTGAGAGGAGATACTCTGGAATTGCTTTCCTGTGACATATGTTGATTCATTATGAAACAGTCAGCTGACTGTCTTTACACAAGCTCAGATGTGTTCAACCTGGGTATTTCCCAAGTGGCATATCAGGAGTGAGAGAAAGGCACAGCCCTTCAGTGGAAGGAGCTAAGGACATGAGGACCCTGTTCCAACTACTACCATTCCAGGACAAAGCCTTTTCAACTTTTTATTTTAACTATAACAGCGAATTATATTTAAGTATAGTGTGTAGGACATTACAAGTATTACACATGATATATAGTTTAAATAACAATATGTTATATACATGTTATATATAGCATATAATACTATAACATACCATCTATGATACTATATATTACAAAGAACATATATATCTCTGTATAAAGCACACTTAAGTATAATAGCGCTCTACATGCACACCTCAGTGAATATACAGACAATAAAGTCATTAATAGTGATTCTTAATTCCAGGACCCTGACAACTATTCATTCCCTTCTCTGCCAGCTCGGCCATGCAGTTTCTAACCCCAGCTCATGGGCTCAGTTTACAAAGAACAGCCGGTCACAGAAGAAAAAAAATGTATACATTCTCTTTTCTTGGATTCAGTTCTACTCCTCAGTACCCAGGAAATCTGAAAAGATAGAGAAGAGTGAGAGAGACAGAGTGACACTTGCAGCACTGCTTCACCACTTGTGATGCTTTCCCCCTGCAGGTGGGAACCTAATTCCTTGTGCATTGTAACATGTGTGCTCAACCAGGTCTGCCACCACCTTGCCCCAAAATGCCTTTTTTGTTTGTTTGTTTTAAACCAGAGCACTGCTCAACTCAGGCTTACAGTGTGTGGAATTGATGTGGGACCTTGGAGCCTCAGGCATGAGAGTCTCTTTACATAGCCATTATGCTTTCTGCCCTCAATAATATCTAAGTAATAATAAACATAAAATGCCTAGGGTAGTATTAGACTCACAGCTGATTAAGATGGTACAGTTAGTAGACTCATATGAAAATGGCAAATAGTAAAGAATAGTCTACCTTTTTTCTTTCTGTTATGTGAAATTGAAGTGCTGACCCAATCAGGAAGCAAAAGCCTCTTTAAATTGGACACTTAGGAGGGATAAGTGTTCTGGTGCAAAAGGGTGCTACCCCAGTGCTTTTTGCTGAGAACCTCTTGTAGCCATGATTTGAGATCCCTCGGTAGCACCTCCAGTCAGGGAGTGCTCTATTGACAAATTGACTGTAACTGCCCCTGTATAAAACTCTACATGAATCAGGGAGTTTGAGAATTCCAAGACTATGGTTTTGTCACTGGAATGGAGCAAGTGAAAGGTATCACAGGCAGAGGAAGCTTTGCCGAGTATCTTATCCACCACACCAGGCTCTTGGCTTTGGACACATGGAGTAGTTTCTTGTCCTCACTGTAGTTGTCTTGTGGACTCTGGTCTTCTGACAAATTCACATTTGGCTCAACATTTTAATATGTATCAGGGTACTTCCTGCTTCTGGCAGCATTTGTACTGTACAAGAAGTGATTTTCAGGAAATATATTTAGGTTTTCTTTTTTGTACACCCTTGGATTGGTAAAATGCATATTTGCATAGAAATAATCTTTAGTGAGTTCTGCTTCCACGTGTGTCAAATTTATAAGCATCACTACTGTAAAGACCTATTTTTGGATATAGATTTCTTCCTCATTTTATTTCTTCCTTCGTTCATCATGTGTGGGTCACTACACACTGCATTTATTTGGTTGGGGTTTTGTGTCTGAGCAATCTATTTGCCCAGCTTGTATTTCTATATATTAAAACGTCTTACCATATTTTATTTTAGTTTCTTCATGTCGCAGTTTCAAAATAAAGCAATCCTATTCAAAGGTTGTTTAAAGGCTCCTTATGGTGAAGGCAAAGCATGTGGTAAAGCCTTTTACCTCCTCACTCTTTTCCCACCTCCTCTTCAGCCCACAATTTATCTTTGGTGATGCTGGGTTTTAATAGGCAGGGCATAGCACAGACACCAGATGGTTTTATCTCACACCTGCAAAAGTGCTGGGGTTCTAAATTTTTTTTTAAAGCATTAAAGTTAATGGCCAGAACAGGGCTGCCAAGCTCAGTGGCATTTTATTTAACTGGCATATCCTTCTGGTTACCTGAACTTTCCAGTGAAATCATTGTTACATGCATTGCTGCCCCCTTTCCTCTGTTCCCTTCTTCCCATGCCCAATTCCTCCTTATAAGACATTTTCTTCACTTTTTTTTTTTTGTCTCCTTTGGATGTCTGTCCTCAACCTTATGTCTTCTACCTCTCTCCTATTGACTGGATTTTCTTTCCCTACTAACAGTCTCTCCCCCACTCCCACCCCACCTTTTTCTTCATTTGTTCTTTTGTCAAACCTATCCTTATTTTTCATATGTCTAGTGGATTCAAACTTTCTCTTTCCTTGGCAGGCATATAAAATTTCATCATTAATCTCCAACCTTTAGTGTTGTGTTGTTCTGATCATTCAGATAACTGAACACCAGCTTGGATTAATTCAAATTAACTTTGGGTACTAGGGATGTAGCTCAGTGATAAATCGCATACCTCCTTCATGTCCAAGGCCCTAGGTTTGATCCCTGGCATGTGTGCCCCACCCCACCCCCACCCTGAATGTGCTTTCTGCAAGCCATAGCTTTTGACTCCTTGAATTCATCTTTGCTTTGTTTATAATATTTTATTTTGTTTGTTAAAACAGATGGAAATCAAGAAGAAAGGGGTGTAAGGAGAGTAACAGAGGTAAGAGAGAAAAGGAGAGAGAGAGAGAGACCTGCAACACTGTTTCATTGTTCATGAAGATTCCCCCCTGTAGGTAAGGACTGGGTTCTTGAATCTGGGCCCTTGAACATGGTAAAATGTGTATTGTACCAGAAGCACCACCACCCGGCTCCTTAAATTCATTTTTGTAGTAGAAATATAGATAACAACTGTATCTTTAAAAAATAGAAAGCTTTGGCTATCCTTGATATTGTAATGTTTCTGTTGTACTCATTGCTGTGATGGTTCACGAAGGGTTTTGTTTGCCTGGTCAACAACTACTAACTAAAATTCTAAGTTCACAAATATAAAGGTAGTAGTTCTGATACTACTATGATAAAACTTCCTTGAAAAGTGAACCACTGTGTTTTCTTCCTCTGTTGGACAGATGGTACCCAAGATAGATCCAGCAACTTCCTGCCTCCTGATATCTGAAGCCTGCTGAACACCAAGGATCCCTTCCCCTTGAGTGGGGACCTATCCAATGACTTCTTTTAACCAATAGATAAAAAGGTTGATGGAATGTTACTTCTTTGATCAGACATCAGATGGAAAAATGGAGGCATCTGTAGATATAATTAATGTCAACAGTTCCATCAAATTAAAGTAACTCAAAAAAAGAAAGATCCCAGAAGAGAGGTCATCCTGGGTGGTCATAGATCCTTCAGGTGAAAAATCTTTACAGAGACTAAATTCAAAGATAGTACTCTCATAATAGACTTGCAGTACAGGGACCCTACCCAGTGAGCTATCTCTCCAGTCCCTATTAATGGTTTCGAAGAAGTAAGCTGCCACACTATGAGACAGACTATGGAGTGACCCATGTGGCAAAGGCAGGGGAGGCAGCTTCTGAGAGAGTGGCCCCAAAGTAACCAATAAGAAAATAGTGCTGAGGACTGAGCAGTGGTGCACCTAGTTAAAAGCAAATGTTAACAATATGCAAGGACCCAGGTTTAAGCCCCGAGTCCCCACCTGTAGGAAGGAAGCTTTACAAGCAATGAAGCAGGACTGCAGGTATCTTTCAGTCTCTTTCCCTCTCTATTATCTCCCCCATTCCTCTCAATTTCTGTCTTATCCAATAAATAAATAAATAGTTTAGATTAAACATATCCACCCAAGCCTCTGGTGAGACCACAGCCCAACAGATATGTGAATTTTAACTTTCTGAAATGCCAATGTTCAGACTGAGTCAAGTCATACCATACTCCTAATCTCAGCTGCTAATTATTTATACGGTGAGAGGAAAAAAGACATTTGGAATACTTAAGACCTCACATTCCTTTGAAATTATTTTGCATTGCAAATATTAGTTATTTACCAGGCCTCAGATGACAGCCTGGAAAGTGATCACCCTATAAATAACATGTATCTTATAAAGAAACCCTACTTCTTCATGATTTTTAACTGTGAGCCAAGAAGAAAATAATATATAGTCTTAGGCTTCATATGGACTTGTGACAGAACTCCATTTGGAGTCACATACTGTTTATCCTAAAAAGCTGCCAGGACCATCTCATGGGGCCAGACTGTAAAAGTCTTGGCCCTCATATGTCATCTTATGACTTAGTAAGGAGAAGCAAGGTGACTCAAGATACAGGTCAAGCCATCCACTCTGTAAAGGAGGAAAGTAAGAATCCACAGCCTCTCGCAGGTACAACTCAATATAAGCCCTCCGTCTTGAATCTCATTGACCTAAAAGGTCATAAGATTTCCATTCATTTACAGAGCAACCCAAGGGCAGAAATGGAATTGGAACTTCACTTTCAAATTTCTCAGACCTTGTCTTATCTATATTCTTATTTAATCTGGGCCTATGCGTGTGTATGTGCACGTGTGCATGTGCGTGTGTTAAACCTGGAACCATATTTCCTATGGAAAATCTCTGAGCACTCTAGCCTTATTTTCTAAAAAGGTATGCGTTTCTAACTGGCAAGCCTGATTGGGCTTTGTGAAGTACTCGCTACTTTCCATGTTCACCCAACCCTAAATAATTGTCTGTGTGTTCCTTTTATTGTCACCTCTGAAACAAGATGAAGAGACCAGTGGTTTGCTTTGGAACATATTAACTTCTTTATCACATTAATACTGACTCATATCTTATTTTCCACTTGCAGTAAGAAAACCATTCAAATCTTTCCCTCACAGGACAATATCTTTAATAGCTTCTGTGTGTTTCCTATTTTTTGGCTGTTTCTGTATAAACAGACTAATCTAATAGCATGCTGAACCATCTAACTTGGCAGAAATTCATAAAATCACTCATTTCTATGGCAAGCTGGGATGCCAAGAAGGGGGGAGAAACCCTCACTTTTATTGCAGAAAGGTTTTTCTTAAAGTTGTCTTTCATGAACATAATGCCTATCATTTGGAATTCTCTAGCAACCCAACTGGAAATTATTTATTGCAGAATGGCACAATGGTAAACAAGAAAGTATTATTATTCCCTGTACAATTCCAGGCTTGGAGTTGTTTGCCTAAAGGAACATGGCGCTGTGAGCCCAGTTCTCAATGCCAGCTTGGTTTGGAAAGATAGTGCTCATCTCTAGGGCATACACACAGAGTATTTTTCATTGAAATTAAAAGGCGTGACCACCACAGCCCTTAACTATTGCCTCTGTCAGTTCCCAATTATGCCTCAGACATCAAACCAGAGCTTATCCTTAGGAGAAGGTGTTCTTGTGGAATCTGAGTGACCCCTGACCTCCCAAACACACTCTCTGTTCTGTTGCCACTTTCAAGCCACAGTTTCTCAGTGAGCTGAAGTCTGGTTCCCACTCTGAGCAACTGGGTTTCATAGGATCAGCTGCAGTTCCAGCATGATATTGAGAGAACCAGGGTCCCTGTCATGTGCCCCATCTTCTTTCTGTGCCCCTTTTTGACTCTCTTCTAATGGAACACCCTACTAGGAGGGGGATGCTGCTCACCAAGAACCTGCACAGTCCCCTTCAAGGGTAACTGGGACCCAGAAATTCCCTCCCAAACAACCCCCAATTTCTGGAATAGCATATCATTTCCTGTAATAGTAATCCTTCATTTCATTTTGCATATGTCTTTCTTTTTCATTCTCTCTCTCTCTCTCTCTCTCTCTCTCTCTCTCTCATCAGAACACTGTTCAACTCTGGGCTATGGTGGTGTTGAAGATGAACTCTGGGACCTCTGGTGCTTCAGACATGAAAGTCTGTTGCATGAACCACTATGCTATTTCCCTGGTGCTACATTTCTTTACTTTCTCTTTTTCCTTCTTTCTCTCTCTTTTTCCTCCACCCTCATCCCAGGACCTTGCATATGAGTGATTTTACTATTTCCAATAAGCTTGTTTTTTCCTAATAATTTCAGATAAGTAATGGTCAGAGAGGGGAAGACAGAAAGAGAAGAGAAGACAATACAGTACTGCTTCACATTGATGGAAATTCTCCCAGTGTTGTGCATGGTACTCCCATGTAGTGCCAGGGCTTAGAACCTCAGCCTTGGTAAAGTGTAGGCTACCCTAAGTGAGCTATACCAGGTGAGCTATCTCCTAGCTTGCTTGCTTTCTCTCTTCTCTCTTCTCTCTTTCTCTCTTTCTTTTTCTTTCTTATTTATTCATTTATTTATTCATTTATTTATTATCAGAGCACCACTCATCTCTGGATATTAGAGATGACAGAGATGAAATCTGGGATTTCTTGCTATTTTTCTTTGAGAGAGAGAGAGAGTCAGGGTTTGTATGTGTGTGTGTCCAGAGCACCACTCTGTCATTTATACGGTGCTGAGGACTGAACCTAGGTCCTCCCACAAGCCACTTTCCTGGGTCCCAAGTGATCAGTTTTAGATTTATGCAAAAATAGAGATTATAGTAGAATTTCCAAATGGCCCTTTTGGTCAATAGCACACACCTCATTATCTGGGGCCCTAGTTAGGATTCCCACACAAACATGATGGGTCTAGACCTCGAATGGACCCCTCTCTGCACCACCACTGGTCATTTCCATCAGGAACCTCACCATAAGCCCTCTTGTGAGCCTCCCCAGGACCTTGACTTCACCATAAAGCAGAGATGATAAGGATTTTAACCCAGTCTCTGAAGGAAGACTGATCCTGAAATGAGTGCACCCTACAATGTTCCTGGCTATGACCATGAACTGTGAGCTCAGACCAATAAGGACTTAGAGGTTACACAGGCTCTTGTGCTAAATATAAAATATATATGGGCCCTGGGTCAGATGGATGGAGGTAAATAGTTAGTTTTATACACAGAAATTTTTCAGGAGTGGGAACTACTCCCTGCCCTAATCCAACTCTCTAGCCCCTTTCTCTACTCTGACACCATTTTCTCAGACAATATTTTTATCCAACTTTTGGCTAGCTATGAAACTCTACCAAAACTGCCATAGTTGTGTGCTCCTAGAAACATGCCTAAAATGGACTTCCTAGCTTTTTCCTACCCTGAGATCCCTAATCTCATCTGCTCTATTCCTACTTTTTTGTTCTTAATCATTAACCATTTTCTCACTTTATGTCCTGCTTCCTTCCAGACACTAAGTTGCAGATACTACCATGATTTCATCCTGACTTCTCTGGGCAGATGACCCCACCAGTGTGCCCTGTCCTGAAAGGATACGTCTTCAGAGATTTAGCCCACAAGGGAAAGATAGAAACAGGCTGGGGGTCTGGATTGACCTGCCAACATTTATGTGCAGCAGAGAAGCAATTTACAGAAGCCAAAATTCCTAACTGCTGTACCCGAAAGCCAACTTTGATCCATACTTCCAGTGGGGGAGAAGTGATAGGAGGAAGAGGATAAGAGGGTTCTGAATTCCAGCTCCATCAGCACCCAGAGAGAGAGGAGGAAAAGAAAAAGGACATTTTGATATAGTGATGGTGTCATGAGTGGCTTGGAGGGGAAGAGAGGACTGGGCCTGGAAGAAACAGGGGACAATTATGTACAAATGTAGACAGTTGTAGAGATGATGGTTGGCCCATGTCTGCAACCTTAAGGGAACTGCCGTGGCTTGCAGTGTGGAGACTGGGGATTTAGAACTCTGGTAGTGGTAACTCTGGGATTGTACTCTTGTTGACATGTAATTTTGTAAATAAAATTTTAAGAAAAAAGGTCATAGAATTTCCATATACCCCATTATTAACATGTTCTGTTACTATTACAATTAAGGAGTCAATGCTGATGTAATATGATTAACATAGTTTGTACTAATTTCCTTCGTTTGTACATGCTAATATTTCCTTGTAGCAGGCTATCACATTGCTCTGAGTTCTCTGGCTCTGCTGCCGGTCAGGGGCAGTGAGGGCTTCTCAGACTGGCTGGTCACAGATTAGGTAGGATGACTCAGTAATGGAATTTTTTAGGTTGTTTTTATGATTAGACTGAAGTTATGAGTTTTATGGGGAAGACCACAGAGGTCATGTGTCCTCCTCAACACCTCACGTCAAAGGTGCATTCTGGCAACATAACATCATTACTGATGTCACCTCTCTGGGATAGGATTTGTCAAGTGTCTCATCATTGTTTCCTATTTTCTATTCCATTCCAAAAAGTTCTTGGAAAGAAGTAGCTAAATGCAGCTTCCACTTAAAAAGTGGCAATTTAAGTTTTGATTTCTTGTGGGTAGAGAATCTACATGGACTATGTGAAGTTCTTCTGCATGGGAAATTTGTCATTTCCTGTCCATTACTTTATTCAGTCATTTGTTTACATCAGTATTAATGTATGGATATTTATTTCATACATATTTGGTTACATTCACTGTCACTTTATTATTTTTGCTCAGGCCGGACACAGTGAACTCTCTTGGTTGGCTCCCATGACCCTTGGACACACTGTCATTGTAGGACAAGTTTTATAATTATTATTATTCCATTTCCTATTATATTTGTTTTCCTCTTCCTGCCTCCTCCCAGTGCATGTGTGTGCACACACATACACATTCATACCCAGAGGACAGCAGACCGGTATGACTTCTGGGACCTTGGGACACTGTGTCTGCTTTTATAAAAATCACACTAAAGCAGTAAGAACTGTGGGTGAGACCCCTCTCTACCCAGCCCTTAGATCTCTCATTAATAACCACATTGTTTCTTAGTATGTTTTCCACCATCTCTACCCCAGGGATTGAGTCTCAGAAATTACCTGGCCTCAAGCAAGGTCTCCAAGGCCCAAGCAAGACAGGCTGTCAGAAATACTCAGGCCTTGGGTATCCTGGGTATCTTGGTTTAACCTGTGCCCTCTCTGTGTTCAGTGTCTTGCCCTTCATAATGAGTACAGAGTTTACTGTGATTGGTCTCCAGGATTTCTTCAAATCCTGGTGTTCCATGATAAAACAAAGCTTACAGAAAAATCGCTCAAACCAAGAAGTCATCAATGAGGCCTTGGTGTTATGTCAGAAATCTTGGTAAAAGCAATGGGGAAATGGATGGAAAAAGAAAAAGGAGTTGGATTCATAAAAGAGTGGGGACTGGGGTGGGGAGAGGAAACAGTAGACAGAATCAACAGAGAAATCCCAACAGCCTGGGGTGGTACAGTGCTAGGGTGTTGAACTCTCAAACATGAAAAGCCAAGTTCAAGTTCTAATATCCCATGTGCTAGAATTATGCACTGGTCTCTCCTCCCTTTCCCTCTCCCTCTCCCTCTCCTCCTCCCTCTCCCTCTCCCTCTCTCTTGCCCCTCTTTCTGTAGTAAAAACATCTTAATATAAAAGAAAACCTGGATGTCAATTTTTTGTTTTATGGATTTAATAATGATAGACAAGATTGTACGACAAGAAAGGTATGATTCCACACAAATACCACCACCAGAGTTCTGTATTCTATCTCTTCCATTGGAAGGTTCTCTAGACTTTATCCGTCTGGGAGTATGGGTCATTATGGGTACAGAAAGTGAAAGGTTTGGCTTCTGTAATTGCTTCTCTGCTGGACATGGGTATTGATAGGTTGATCCATACTCCCAACCTGCTTCTATCATTGCCTAGTAGGGTAGGGGTCTGAAGAGGTCATCTGCCCAGGGAAGTCAGGTTGGTGCCATGGTAGCATCTGTAACTTGATGGCTGAAAAGCATAAAGGTATAAAGTAGAACAATTGCTTAATAATCAGAAACCTAAAGGTAAAAATAGAACGGAAGAAGTTTGGGGTTTCCATTTTGGAAAAAGCTAGGAAGTCTATTTTAGGTATATTACAAGGGGCCCATGACTGTACCAATTTTTGTCTTGGGCCCAGAAATTAACATGCAGGTGGGCTAAATGTATTGTTTGGGGAGATGATGTAAGAGTTGGAAATAGGACTAGAAAGCTGGATTAGGGCAGAGAGTAGCTATCAAATATGGGATAAGTATATGAATATCATTAACTGTTGACCCCAGTGATCTGATCTGGGGCCCATGTCTGTTCATATTCAGCACAGGAGCCTGTGTAATCTCTACATTCCTGTAGGTCTGAGCTCACATTCCATGGTCATAGCTAGCAACATTCTAGGCTGCACTCATTTTAGGGCCTGTCTTCCTTGAGTGACAGACTATGTTGACCCAACCTCCCTTCAGAGAGTGGGGCAGTCCCTACTACTGTTATTCTACATTGAGGGCAAGGTCCTGTAGAAGCCCACAAGAGTATTTATGATGTTCCTGATGGAGATGACCAGTGATGGTGGATGACCAGTGATCTGTTAGAGGTCTGGGCCCATAATATCTATGTGGGAATCCCAGGATTCCTTGACTAGGGCCCTGGATTATGGGGTTACCCGCTCAATCACTCTAAGTCAATTTTTATGAAAATTCTAAAACATATCACTTAATGCATATTTTCTGAAATCATAAGAAAGTGGGTACCACTAAACTATAACATAAGTGGAATCTCTGTGAACTCTTTCATTTTTGAAAAGGTTATTGAACAGTTAAAGATGCAAAACAGTGTTAACTGACTTCAGATGTGCTGGATTTTGACAGAGTGATACATCCTTAGGTTTAACTAAACTAAACAGACAACAAATATGAAGTAAATATCCAGGTCATAAGAGGCAAAAAACTAGACTGGGGAGACACCATATGGTTATACAAAAGAGTTTTCTGTGGTGCGGGAGGTGGCACAACGGATAAACCATTGGATTCTCAAGTATGAGGTCCCCAGTTTAATCCCCAGCAGCACGTGTACTAGAGTGATATCTGGTTCTCTCTATCTCTCCTCCTATCTTTCTCATAAATAAATAAATAAATAAATAAAATCTTAAAAAATGTTTTTCTTTAATTGTTTAATTGGCTCTGTGCCTGCGATTAATCCACTGCTACTCTCCTCTCACACAGAAATGCTCTGGCTTTCCTTCTTTCCTTCCTTTCTTCTTTCCTCCCTCCTTCCCTTCCTCCCTACCTCCCTTCCTACTTCCCTCTCTCCCTCTACCCACCCCTCTATCCTATCTTTCCTTCCCTCCTCCCTCCCTTCCTCTTTATATTTGGTAGGGCAGATAGAAATTGAGAGAGTATTTTCTAGGGAGATGATGTCATGGCTGGAAAAAGCACCAGAAAGCTGGATCAGGGAAGAGAGTAGCTCCCAAATATGGGAAAGGTGTATAAATATTGTTGACTGTAAACCCCATTGAATTGATATGATCTGGGGCCCATATTCAGCTTAGGAGCCTATGTGACCTCTGCATCCCTGTAGATCTGAGCTCACATTCTGTGGTCATGAGTAGGAATGTTCCAGGCTGCCCAATTTCAGGACCCATCTTCCTCAGGTGGAACATAGAGTATGTTGTCCAGCTTCCCTTCTAGGGATGGAACATTCCCTGCCATTGTTGATCCACATTGGGGGCAAGGTCTTATGGGGGCCACAAAGGGGTCTATTTTGTTGTTCCTGATAGAGATGGCCAGTAACAGTGGAGAGAGCGATCTATTCAAGGTCTAGGCCTGGCCTGTCATGTATGTTTGGGAATCTCAGGACTCCCCGAATAGGGCCCCAGATGATGGGGTGGCCTGATAGTGACTAGGGAGTCATCATTAAAGTATGCCAGTCTCTTGTCCTTATTCAGCTTTTGCATTCCTTGCTTTGATAAAGTTAGCTTTGGAGTGAGTGAGTGAAGTATAATAGGAAGTAGGTGAGGAGGGTATCTAAGTCTAAGTAGACACTATTTCATTAGGAACTTTATGGTGTCTTTTTAGGTCTTTCTACTTGCTTGATGCATATATACTGACTAACTGCAGACTATTGTGTACTTTTGCTTTCAGGTATATATTTTGCCCTAATTTATGGATACATGTGAACATCTGCCTTATCTCATGGAACCTGGTCTATATCTAGGTTTTGGGACTTTGTTATGGATCCACCTGCATATCAGATGTCAGGCTCTGAAAAAAAAAAAAAAAGGAAATAAAACTAGTATAGTCAGGAGCTCTTTGGAATATAACTGAAATAGGATTACTGTCTACAAAACAGAGACCCTCCCAACTCTTCATCTGAACTATTCTAGCCTTTAGGTTCATGATTAGTCAGAAGTTTGTTTGGCTTTATTTGTTAACTCTTTTTTCAGTCACCAGGTTCCAGATGCTAACATGATGCCAACCAGACTTCCCTGGGCAGACGACCCCACCAATGTGTCCTAGAGCCCCGCTTCCCCAGAACCCCGCCCCACTAGGGAAAGAGAGACAGGCTGGGAGTATGGATTGATTTGCTAATGCCCATGTTTAGTGGGGAAGCAATTACAGAAGCCAGACCTCCCACCTTCTACAACCCATAATGTCCCTGGGTGCATATCCCAGAGAGATAAAAAAAATAGGAAAACTATCAGAGGAGAGGATGGGATATGGAGTTCTGGTGGTGGGATTGTGTGGAGTTGAACCCCTTTTATCCTATTTTTTGTCAGTGTTTCCTTTTTATAAATAAAAATTTTTAAAAAAGGAATTGAGAGGGTAGGGGAAGATTGAGTGGGAGACAGAAAGAGAGACACCTACACTTCACTGTTTATGAAGCTTATCCACTGCAGGTGGGGAGTAGGGGCTTATACATGGTAATGTGTGCATTTAACTGGGTACACCACCACCACCCCTTTTAAAATACATTTTGTTTATATAGCATCTTATTCTCATTAATGATTTATAATGATTGCAAGATTGTAGGATAATAGGAGTACAAATCCATACAATTGCCACCACCAGAGTTCCATTTTAGTTATTTTTAAAATGAATTTATTTAGCTAGAGCATTGTTCAACTTTGGCATATGGTGGTACTAGGACTGAACCTGGAACATTCGGTGCCTCAGGCATAAAGGTCTTTTTAAATAACCATTATGCTATCTCCCCAGCCTTATAAAAGACTTTCATGCCTGAGACTCTGAGGTCACAGGTTCAATTCCTAGCAGCACCATAAGCCAGAGCTGAGCAGTGCTGTGGCGTCCCCCATCTGTTTCTCTCATTAAAATAAATAAACAAAATTTACAAAAAAGAGGTAAACATTTCATAAACATCCCATAGTCTTGGCATTGGTCACACTGTCTGGAATCTCTGCTGTTTTGACTCTAACCTGTTAAGGTTTCTGAGGTCAAGCTCGAATGCTTCAGCTTACGAAAAAGAAGTGAATGATTTAGGGGTCTTGGAACAAGCTTTCTGAAATCTCTTCAAAGGACAGTAGGTATTGTCTTAAAGTGGAATCAACACTCATGCAGAAGATTTGTTACCTCGTTGGAGATGCTTTGAGTAGGGAGTGACCAGGTATTCACTAAAACCTCTTTCTCTTATCAGACTCAGTTGTTCTGATATTGCTTAAAGTTTATTTTTCTTTTTAGTTCAATTCTATTTAACCCCCATGGAAAGTCTTTAATAAAATGCATATCACCAGACTTTGTGAAGACATTCTGATCCACTTGAAGTAGCAGTTGGTTGGGAGAATGAATGCTAGGACACAGTTTTCTGTCAAGCTCCTAAGGTGATTCCAATGCACCCTGGGAGCTGGGAAGCACCCTTGCAACAGGGTTACTGGCTCCATAAGACAAGCCATATTTCCTTCCTTTTTTGTATGCTTCCCCACACTAGTATAATTACATAGAAGCAGCCCAGAAATGCGTGTTGATGGATGCATTCCAACAATTTTTTTTTTAGCTCCCTTTGTCTGGAACTTTGCAAAATAAACACCGTGGACGCCCCATACTTTGTGAGTTGCATGCTGGAATGGAAATGCGCTGTTTTAAATTGGGGGTTAATCTCTTGCTTTCAAAAGAATTATGAAAGGAAGGGGAGAGACCCCTGGAAAAGCATGAGTGCTGGCGCTGAGGCCTAGCCAGCCGCTTTCCTTCCAGCTGGTTCCAGGAGGGATTCAGAGGCAGGCTGTTTTGAACCTCCTATTAGTGATGCTTCCAGACCCCTGCTCATGGTGCATTTATCTTACAAGGGGCATATTTAGGGGATGTTTCCATTCTGTTTTATCTGTAGAATTACTTTCCATTCTGAGGTCTTTTGTGTAAGTATTCCCTTGAATCCATTCCAAAAAGTGGATTTTTTTTTTTTAACGCAACAAACCAAAACTACAAAGTTTGATCATACATACTTGTTTCAAAATGTGAATGTAAGTAGATTTAGCAAAGTTAAAATAAAATCAAAACTTTTCAAAGGTCACCACAGCTTACTTTTCCATGTTGGGCTTTTCCCTTTGGGATTCTTACATAGTTCACACGATTTTAAAAACAGAACAACTTTTTCATTTGTCTCTTCATTGCTGTTGTCACTGGAGCTTGACCACTCTGGGTTGACTACTTTTTCAGACAGAAAGAGAAAGAGGTATAAAGGGAAAGATACCACAGCACTGGAGTTTCCTGTAGTGAGGTGGGGGGTCAGTCTTGAACTTTGCCCATGCACATGACAGAGCAAGTGCACTGTGCACTGTTCAGTTAAGCAGTCTTGCCAGTACCAGTCTTGGTTGATTTGTTTCCATAAGGGCTGGGTTATAGAGAAGCCTGGTGGAGTCTAGTCTTCATTTGTTGCTCTCTATACATCACATTTGATAACAGTGACATCAGCAGGTGGAGGGAGAATAGCAGCCTCCTCAGGAAGATTTTTTTTCCTTTCTATTATACTTGATAGGACAGAGAGAAATTGAAAGGGGAGGGGACAAAGAGAGGGAAAGAGACACCTGCAATCCTGCTTCACTGCTTGTGAAGTGCCCTCCTCAGGTGATGAGTGGGAGCTCAAAACTGCATCCTTGCACAAGGTGCTATGTGTGCTTAACCAGGTGTGCCACCACCTGACAACTCTCAGGAAGATTTCTAACTGGCTTCCTCTGCCATTCTTGAAGCCACTTCTTCAGGTAGCAGTTACAATCATTTCTCTAAAATAGAAATCTGAATTCTCCATTCTTCAATCCTTTCACAGACTTTCCACATAGGTTGGGCTAACTGCCCAACTTCTTATTCAAGCATAAGGTTGCTGCCTGGCTCTGCAACCTTCCTTCAACCCCTTATCCTCAATTTCCTACCCTGCCATCCTCCCCCTCCTGCCATAGTGCCTTTGCCTAGATAGTGACTCTACCTGGGGTAGTCTTCCCCTCCTGATTTAGCTAATGAGTTCTTCCTTTTCCTTCAGGCTCAAGTGGCTCATTACTATAAACGACATGCAAAGTTCTCTCCTATCTGTACTGTGGGGCTAATACAGGAATCTTTTTCCAAGGCTACTTTGGAGGGAGGGAGGAATAAATCCTATCATTCACTAAAGGCTTGTCATATGATGAGTAAGCATGCCCTAAGTTTTAGTAGTCATTGAGATACCCTACTATCTCTGTCCTCAAGTCCTCTTACTCCTGATGCTCCACATGCTACTCTGAGTTGAGAGCAGGTAGCAGAAGAAGGTTATAGGAAATCAAGAAAGAGAGAAGATGAGAGAGGTGTTGGTAAAGCTCTTAGAGATGCACAACCAACCACTGGAAGCCCCACCTTCCTGTATCACTGATCTGAGTGAATGTGCTCACTTAACCCACCTCCCATTCACATGAAGAAATCCTAGCCCTACAAGAAGAAGGAGCTGAGAGAGGAGCTGCATTCATTGGGGTAGATTTCTCTTGAACAGTATTAGTGCCCTCACAGAGCTCCCTGGCCTTCCCACCATGTACAGACACAGAGGAAGGTGTTAAATCCAGCCAAAAAGAGGGTCCTCAGGGGAATGTGAGACTATGTTATTGTCTTGACCTTGAGCCTCCCAGTTTCTAGAACTTTGGAAAATACATTTCTATTGTTCATAAGTTCCCTCGTATGTAGTAAAGTGTTATAGAGGCCAGAGTAGACTAAAATGCCTCCTTACTTCCCTTGGTCATATTTGGGCCCAATAGCCCTCCAAGTATGAGGGAAGAAAGGTCCATATGGAGGAAGGATCTGGTATTTGGGTCATTCAGCTGGTTAGGGACTAAGAGAAATTTGAACTCACAACTGCACAATTCCAAACGTTTCCTCCCCTTTATAGTCTAAGGTGAAGCTAAAGCAAGGGACTGTGCTTTCAGTGTGCCTTTCCAATAGAACTTTGGTTTGTTCCTTCCTGTGTTCTCTAGAGCACATGCCATGGGTCCAGTGCCCACCTTGTCATCACACAGGTTTCAAGAGCAGGCAGACTGGCCTCTGCCTGAAGTACCCCTTGCCCCCAGAGGCCCCCACTTTTCATAAACAGATAATCACCAGACCTTTTTCAGAATACTACTCCTGCAACTCCTGTGCTTTGCCGTGAAGTGCAAATTTGAATTGGCAGGTGACTTTTGCTTCTACTTAATGCATGATTCACAAAGAGAGCTTGGCAGGCCATGGGGTGTGTGCACATGACCATCGGACTACCCTGAGTTCACCTAGAGGGGACCTGTTTCACTTTCCATTCAGATGTAAGCTAAAGAGGCTAGAAGATGGAGGATCATTCTGCAAAACACACACACACACACACTAAAATTCATTTGTTAATATTTCTGCGAGAGAGACCAGAGCATTGCTCAGATCCAGCATGTGCAGTGCCAGGAATTGAACCTGGGCCCTCAGGCCTGCAAGTCCTGTGTTCTACTTCAGAGTCTTTTAATGTTGTTTTTATTTAAATTCCCCATTGCTGAGAATAATTCCTGCTCCTATGACCACAGGGACATGTGTCCATTTAGTAGTGCACTTCCCTAAGGCACCCAGAGAGAGGTTTCTCAGATCAGTGGACAACTAGCTGTGGGGACATGCCCTGTGCTTCACCTCACCCACTCTTAATCTTGAGCCCTGAGGTGGGGCAGGCTGAGGAGACAGCCACTTTGTTCATACTGTAAACCTTTTCTTCTTTAACATTTGGAAGAACATTTATACTGGTGGAGATTTGTCCTTTGGAGTCTTTGAGACCTTTGCTTTAAAATACAAGTGCCCAGGGGAATAGGAACACCATAAGCTGTTAGCTAGGAACTGGCAGCTAGTATAGTACCTACACTCTTACAGTAGAGGATCTTGTTACAAAGGGATGTTGAAACACCCAGCTTAGGAAATGATGTGCTTCTGCTTTTTATATATATTTAGTGATGGTGAAGTCATGCTTATAATATCTCTTTCACCTGTCTACTCTTTTGTGCACCAGAAACCTTTGGGGTCCTGGTACATGATGTTGGCATAAGACCTAAGTTGAGGGTGTGAGTGCTTTGCAGACACCTATCATGGGGAGATGGGAAATTGTATCCCTGTGTCAACAACTATACTGTAAACATTAACCTCTCAAATGATTTTTAAAAAAAAATATGAAGCAGGAATAAAAAAAAAGGTTACTTCCTTCTGTTGCCATCAAACCTTAATATAGTAGATACTTAAATTTTAGTTCTCAGAAACCTACAGCTTCTCTTTACCTCAAAGGATTCATGAATTTCATGAATTTTGTAAACTGATCTTCCAGTATTTAGTTTGAACATCTTTGAGGAAATCTATACCTATCTTCAACAGCCTGTGGAATTGACACTATTCTCTTAGCAAATCTAGTCCCTGAAAATGTCCAACACACAGCAGTGTTTTTAAAACCAACTCTCCTCAGTTTTTTTATTCCCATTCATTGCTGTTTTGTGTTTGTTTAAGTGTTAAGTGTGTATATGTGTAAACACGTGTGTATATAGGATTGGGGTAAGATGCAGTATGACCAAGAAGAGAACAGGTTCAGAGTAAGTTCTTCTTCTAGCGTTTGCCCTTCTTCCGTAGCCAGTCAACAGCGTCAGGTTGAGCCTGATGTAAAGTTTCAAGACCTCCTTTGAATCTGGAGAGGTGGCAGTCGTTGACTATGTGGGTCATAGTCTGTCTGTAGCTGCAGGGGCAGTTCGGGTTGTCTCTGGCTCCCCAGCTATGGAACATAGCAGCGCACCGGCCATAGCCTGTTCGATAGCGATTGAGGAGGACCCAATCATAACGTGCTAGGTCAAAGCCGGGTTGACGCTTACAGGGATCTGTGATGAGGTGTTTGTTCTTTTACCTCAGCTGACTGCCAACTCTGTTTCCAAGAGTCTGGAACAGAGAAGTTCAGTGTAGGTGTAGGGGACCAGATTGGATGACGAGACGTCAAGCGTTGGACAGGGTGGGCGAAGATATCCATGTACATTGGCAGGTCCGGGCGAACATAGACGTGGAAAATGAACTTAGATGATGCCGCATCCCGACGAATATCTGGCGGGTCGATGTTGCTAAGAACTGGCAGCCATGGAACCAACCGGGGTGGAACGGATGGTTCCAGAAATTATCCTCATGGAGGAATATAATTTGGAATCGACCAAGTGGACATGGGGGCTACGGAACCCTACTGGGGCACAGTTTTCTGCAGTGGAATAGCATAATGCCAGAGATGATGATCGTAGTGTGGAAGCGCTCGCGCCCCATGAGGAGCTGGCCAGTCTTGCAATGATGTTATTCCTCGCACCCACCTTTGCTGCAGTTTTTATGAGATGTCCGTGAAATGACAGGGTGCGATTGAGAGTAACGCCAAGATAGACTGGCTGGGCTTCATGCCGGATTCTCGTATCGTCAATCTGCACATTAAGCTCACGCGAGGCTGAGGCATGTTGTAGATGGAAAACAGATGATACCGTTTTTGCAGTGCTAGGGATTAGTCGCCATTTTTTACAGTAATCAGATATCAGAGACATGTCTTTCGTGAGTGTTTCCTCGAGGATGTCAAACTTTGATGCCTGAGTTGCACAGCAGATGTCATCGGCGTAGATGAACTTCCTTGTAGAAGTTTCTGGAAGGTCATTGATGTAAATATTAAATAGTGTAGGAGCCAGAACAGAGCCCTGGGGGAGGCCACTTGAGACAAGTCTCCATCTGCTAGACTTGTCACCCAGATGCACCCGGAATCTTCTGTTTTGGAGAAGAAACGATATAGTGTTGGCCACCCATGGAGGCAGGTATTTTGAGATCTTGACTAGGAGACCACGGTGCCAGACCGTGTCATAGGCTGCTGTGAGATCAACAAAGACAGCACCCGTCTTTAAATTCTTCTGGAATCCATTTTCAATGTAAGTTGAGAGGGCCAGAGCTTGTTCGCAGGCAGATCTTCCTGGGCAGAAACCAGCTTGGGCGGGTGATAGGAATTTCTCTGTAAGAGGAGAAATACGTGACAGAAGCAGCCTCTCAAGGAGTTTGTAACACACGGAGAGGAGAGAAATTGGTCTATAGCTGGCGACCAGTGTTGGGTCTTTCTTTGGTTTCAAAACTGCTATTATCTTCGCACGACGCCAAATTTTGGGCATAGATTTGGATTCCAAGATGTGGGACAAGAATGTAGTGAGCCACTTCTTTGCCGCGGGGCCCAGGTTAAGAATGAGTTCTGGGGTGATGTTATCATAGCCAGCAGCCATTCCCAGTTTAACCCTCTTTAAAGCGTCTTCCAGTTCAGACAGTGTAAAGGGAGAGAGTTTTGGAGATGGACAAGATAACCGGAAGAGGGATGACCACTCATGGGAAATTTCTCTTTTCCAGACTGGGTCGATCTTAGCACATCCAACTTGAGTGAGGTGACTGGCCACTGAGTTTGGAGATACAGGAGGATGGGAGACGGGAGGGGGTTGGCTACCGGCACCCAGACTATGAAGAAGCTTCCAGGCCTTCCTACTTGAGTGGGTGAAGTTCAGACTTTCCGTGAGTTGTTGCCAGCGGGCTTGGCGTGCTGCATCCAGGGAGGCAATGAGATGGTCAGCCACATCTGGGTCGCCCGACTCATCATACTGCTTTAGTAGTTGCTCACATTCAGCATCAAGACAAGGCATATAGTTAGCATGTCTCCCACGAGGAATAGCTTGGGAAGCTGCTTTGAAGATGGCTTGGCGGAAGCGCCTGTAGGAATCTTCAGAGTAAGTATGAACCTATAAAGAAACCAAGAAACTACCCTAAGAGATAGCCCAACATGTCAGAGCACAAGACTTGTTTGTCTGAAGTCCAAGGTCCAATCTCTAGCATCACCATAAGCCAGAGCAATGTTCTGATCTTTCTTATACAAAAGAAAAGGAAAGAAGAAGAGGAGACGGAAGGAAGGGAAATAGAGAATGGAAAGGAAAAGGAGAGGAGAGGAGAGGGGGGGAAGAAGGAATTCATAATTTGTGTCTATAGCACAGCAGACTCAGTGCCATGGCTTCGAGTTCCTAGTTGTTGTCTAGTTATGGTTTTGCTGGTGTCTGGCTTTGGACTGCCAGATTGGATGTATTAACTCCTTTCAGTCTGAGCCTCTGGTGTTGTCTATGGTGGGTGCCTGGCTGTTCCCTAGTCCAACACATTGCACACCCAAGGAAGTAGAGCAGGTGGACTTGGCTTTAGGTCATAGATCTTGACTAGGGGACCTCTGAGACCACATCAAGAAGGTAGAGTGGGGGCTCTGATAGGCTGTTCTTGACCTGGCAAGGAAGGAAACAGAATTGCTTGAATTGAGTTTATTGCCTCAATATTTATAAGCCCAATTCATCTGATGGGCTGGGGTAATTAGGTTTTGATGAGGAAATAAGACAGTCATGAAGGTATTAATAGCCTTGAAAAAAGGGTAAATGGAGGGTGGGGTGGGGGTGGGAATAGCATAATGGTTATGCAAAGAGACTCTCAAGCCTGAGGTTCAAGTCTCAGGTTCAGTCCCCTACACCACCATAAACCAGAGCTGATCGGTGCTCTGGTAAGTAAAAAAAAAAAAAAAAGTAAACATAGAACCCCCCCCCCCCAACTTTCTCTCTGCATGCACCAGGGAAAAGACATGTGAGGCCCAGTCTGTAAGCCTTGACAAGTACTCTTACTAGGCATTGTGTCTGTATCTTTTTTTTTTTAAACCAAACTGGAAACATTTCATTTTTTAACTTTTAAATATAGTTGCTTTTTATAGTCCATCTTACATTTGTGATTAGCAATGTTTAATAGTCCATCTTACATTTGTGATTAGCAAAGTGGTTTACAAGATTATAAGATTACAGGATACAGTTCCTCACCACTCTGCTCACCAAAGTTCAGTGCCCCCTCCCAATGATAACCACCTTAGTTTTTCACAAAGTCTTAGAGACAGTTTGCCTGCTTCTGGTTGTTTGGTTGTTTGTTTGTTTGTTTGTTTGGTTGGTTGGTTGGTTGGTTTTACAAGTTCATGTATATAAGTTCTCTAGATTCCACATATGAGTGAAACCATCAGTAGTTGTCTTTCGCCTCTTATTTTGCTAAGCATAAAACGGGGGGAAGAAAGTGAGGAAAGGAAGAGGAGAGGATGAAGGAAAGAAGGGGGCCATTGTTTTTGAAGTGACTATAGCACATCAGGCTTAGTGCCATGACTTCACTTGAGTAATAATGATTATGTCCAGTTCCACCCATTTTGTCCCAAAGGACACAATATCATCTTTTTATTTTATTTTATTACAGAGTCATAGTCCATGGAGTATATGTCCTATCCCATAACTTCTTTTCCTATCCCTCAAAATATCTCAATCTTGGGTTTTATGGCTTCTGCAATTGTGAGAAACCAATAACTGATGCCAAGTGGTAGCTTTCTCTTATAGCAATTGAGTAGACTAAGATATGGACCTAGTGTATCTTTCCAAACAAGTACCTGGGTATATAACCTGAGTGGGCCATTTAGAGTCCATGGACCTTGACCAAGTCATTTATCCTCACTAGGCCTCTGTTTTTTCATCTGCAAAGTGGGAGTTTAAACATTCTTCCTTGGATAGTTTTTGGATTAAATGCTGAAAATGTTCACAAGGCCTTTACTTGGTCACTAGTATTTTAAATGTTGGGCACTTAACATTGTCAGCACCCTCACCGGCATCATCATCACCATCATTCTCCTGGGGAGTATCAGGTATCAACTTGCCTTTGACCCAGGTGTCCATGTTGGTAAGTGTGAGTGTGAGGCATGCAGAAAACTAAGAAGTTGGTCTTTCCCTATCAGCATGAATGCTGGCCACTTTAGGGGAAAAAATGCTTTGGAAACCAGGTCACAGAGGAAAGTGCCTCTTATTGTCCAGGGCCAAGTTGCCCACCATGAAAGTACAGAGGAAGCCTGGCCTAATTGCACTGATAATACAATCCTGTAACTCATCCTGCCACCACAAAGGTGGACAGATGGTCCCCATCCTTGTCACTGAACATTGCCCGTGTTTTCCTAGGAGAGACATCTGCACTCCAGCAATGATTACAGTGTCATGGACAGGCCCTTGCTATTAAGAGTCTGTGGCTCTAGTTTTAATAAAAGGTGATATATGAAAATGGAAACCATATTGTTATTGATAAGGACTGGGTAGTTACAGAGCAGATGAAAGCTCTGAGAATGCAGAGCAGGGAAAAGGACACTCAGGGTGACTGAATACCTACTAAGTGCTGGTTGCTGTGCTGGTCATTTTAGAGACATCACTGCAGAATATCCCATGCCTTCAAGCAAATGGAGTTTGACCTCTCTGATATATTAATATATTTAATTATCAGACCTTCAGCATTAAGGAAGATTACAGTAGAGGCATTCAGTTGATTGGGGAATAGTAACAGCAAATGATAAGCTCCTTTGAATAAACCGATACTGACTTAATGAGGTTTTGCTGTGTATTATTTTTTTTTCTCTGATAGAAAATTGAGCCACTATCATCCTCCCCTACCACCCTTGGTCCTCTTGCTTAATGACCCCCTTTTCTCTCACTCCATGGGAATTTGAAAAACATAAATTAATGGAGTTTTTTTAGCCACTAGTTTTCTGGAATTCTAAGTGCCTGAAAGGTAAGTGCTCAATTACAGAGGCGAGTGAACAAAAATAGGCAGCTTAGCTAGGAAAGTAAAAATAGAGAGAAGCCCCCTCCCCCACCTTCTTAGGAGTTGTGAGCTTGTTTCTGGAAGAGAATCAAGAAATATTCAACCTACGCTTAATTTGGCTGCTCCTTCAGATAGCTTCTTCACGGTGCCAGCATGAGCGCCATCATTTAAAGAATTCATAAGGCCTGTCTGCGGACCTGTGTGTTCAGAAAACTCTAGCTGAAGAGACTGGTGTGGTTTGGACTGGGTCCCCTCTTCTCCTTTTTGTGGACAGAGATATGCTCAGATGAAAAAAGCCAATGGTTCAGGTTCCTGTCCTTCTCATAAATACCAGCCTTGTGCAATAAGGAATAAATAGGGGTGACAAGCTAGCTTACCTGGGAGGATGCCTGCTTTCTTTGCCATGCATTAGACCCAGGTTTGAGTTCAGACTCCACTCACTGGAGGAAGATGTTGTGAGGGTTTTCTTTCTTTCTTTTTCTCCTCCTCCTCCTCCTCCTCCTCCTCCTCCGCCTCCTCCTCCTCCTCCTCCTCCTCCTCCTCCTCCCTGTGAATCCACTGCTCCTGTGGAGCCTTTTTTTTTTTTCCATTTTGTTGTTGTTATTGTTGGATAGGACAGAGAGAAATTGAGAAAGGAGGGGAAGACAGAGAGGGGGAGAGAAAAATAGACACCTGTAGACCTGCTTCATTGCTTTTGAAGTGCTCCCCTGCAGATGGGGAGACAGGGGCTCTAACTGGGAGCCCTGTGCCAGTCCCTGAACTTTGAACTATGGGTGCTTAACCCAGTGTGCCACTTCCTCGCCCCCATTGTGGGGGTTTTCTTTCTCTTCCTCTACCTGTATCTTATTTTTTTTAATATGTATAATTTTTATTTTAATGAGAGTGAGAAGTGCAAAGAGAAATACACACACACACATACACACACAAACACACACACACACACACACACACACACACACACAGAGAGAGAGAACAGCAGGCCAGGGCACTGCTCAAATCTTGTTTATGGTGCTTCAGGGGATTGCACCTGGGACTTTGGAGCCTCAGGCATGAAAGTTGTTTTGCATAACTATTACATTGTCTCCCCCATCCTATTTTTTCTCTGTCTGGGGAGAAACATACACACACACACACACACACACACACACACACACACACACACTACACTGTCTCCTCCACCCTATTTTTTCTCTATCTGGGGACACACACACAAGTATGACAGAAGCCAAAAAGGAATAAGTAGCACACATTAGAAGACCCCACTTTCAACATCTCTTCTTTCTCCTCCCAATAATCACAGATAAGGGGCCAGGAGATACTTTCCTGGTAAGAGCATACATTTTACGATGGTGACGCAGCTTTGAGCCTCTGATCATCACATGGAAGAGTCATGTAAAGGAAAAGTTTCATGAATGGTGAAACAGTGCAACAATGTCTCTCCTCCTTCTCTGTCCCTCCTTCTCTGTCTTTCACCCACTGTCTGGAAAAAAAAAAAAAGATACAATTATGATAAATACTCCTGTGACCATGCTGTAGATGCAACTTTGAGTACTCCAGCCAGTTAGGCTGTGGTCATGCTGCACAAATGGCATTTGATTTCTGAGCTGGAACTTTCTTTGCCATGCACTTCCTTAGTCCCTGATACTATCCTTAGAGCAAAGACACAATGGCAATCAGAGAGGGGTTCTCTGGGTGACTTTTGCCAGAGATGACCCAGAACTGAGTGTACATCAGGTACTTGGTACTTGAGCGTGTCTCTCTCTCTCTCTCTCTCTCTCTCTCTCTTTTTCTCTCTCTCTCTCTGTTTTTGTTTTGATTTTTATTGCCAAACAGCTGGGGCTCCATGCCTGAGCTATGAAGCCGCTGCTCCTGGTGGCCATTTTTCCTTTATTTTTATTTTTTATTTTTATTTATAAAATGGAAACACTGACAAGACCATAGGATAAGAGGGGTACAGTTCCACACAATTTCCAATTCCCACCACCAGAACTCCGTATCCCATCTCCTCCCCTGATAGCTTTCCTATTCTTGAACCCTCTGGGAGTATGGACCCAGGGTTATTATGGGGTGCAGAAGGTGGAAGGTCTGTCTTCTGTAATTGCTTCCCCACTGAACATGGGCGTTGGCAGATTCATACTCCTAGCCTCTCTCTCTCTTTCCCTGGTGGGGCAGAGCTCTGGGGAATCGGGGCTCCAGGTCACATTGGTGGGATCGTCTGCCCAGGCATCTCTAATCCGCCCCCTTTTTATAGGAATTTTGAGAGAAGGGAAGAGCAGGGGAGAAGTGGGATGGGAGGAGAGAGAGAGAGTCCTGTTTCACCACTTATGAAATTTCCCTCCTGCAGGTAGGAAGCAGGGACTCAAACCTGGGTCCTCATGCAATGATAATGTGTGCATTTATTGAGGTCTGCTGCCACCCTGTGATTTTCTTTTCTTTTCTTTTTTGCCACCAAAGTTATTGCTGGGGCGTAGTGCACTTTTTCCTTTATTTATTTATTTATTTATATCTATTTTTATTGGACAGGATGAGAGAAATTGAGAGAGGAAGGGGAGACAGAGAGTGAGAGAGACAGAGAGACACTTAGAGACCTGTTTCACCACTCCTGCATCTTTCCCTTCTGTAGGTGTGGAGCAAGGGCTCAAACCCTGGTCCTTGTGCATAGTGGTATGTGTGCTTAATCTAGTGCCACTGCTCATCTCCCCCCACCCCCATCCGCCGCCATTTTTTTAAAGGCTTATTTTATTTACTATATATTAGAGAAAGAGAGAAGTTTTACATGTGACACAGAAAAAAAAGAGAGAAAAGCTAACACATGTGTAACCAAGGATCAAACCTGGAACTTCAGTCATGTGAATGTAATGTACTACCAGTTGAGCTATTTCTTCTGGACCAAGCCCTTCTTTTGGAAAGACCATGTAAGCACCTTGGTCCCTGGCAAGGGGGACAGGTCAGGTGGTGGTCATAATGTAGCAAATATATGGTAGAGAACTGTGACCTGGGAAATTCTGCCAGCCCAGGATGTGCTATAGGGTAGTGTCTCCACTTCCCAATGGAACTAATGAGAATCTCTGAGGTACCAGCCTTTGTGCACTGCCCTACTCCTGACCACTAGCTAGACTTTCACTTCCCTGTCTCTGACTTTTCCTTTCTTTGATTGGTGGTGGTATGGGGGAGAGAGGGAGGGTCCTTCTTATACCTGGTTCTACTAGGTAGACAGGGAATTGTTTCCCACCTCTACTTACCTGTCTCTGTGCAGAGTTTGATTTCTCCCTGGGGATACTTTTTGGGAAAACCTACTTCTCTCCTGGATCTCATTTCTCTGTTTCCCACCCTTAGCCAAGTTTTTCTTTTAGAATGATTCTGCCCCCCCCCCCGAGACCAGCTCAATTCTCAACACTTTCCAGACAGTATTTCTTGAGACAATTGATACAAACAAACAGACAAAGAAAAACAAAAATAAAAGAGAAAAAGAAAGAAAGAAAAAGAAATGAAATAAAACAAGAAGGATGGGGCCGGGTGGTGATGCACCTGGTTGAGCACATATGTTACAATGCACAAGGAACCAAGTTCAAGCCTCTGGTTCACTTGCAAGTGGTGAAGCAGTGTTACAGGTGTCTCTGTCTCTCACCCTCTCTATCATCCCCTTCCCTCTTGATTTCTGACTGTCTCTGTCCAATAAATAAATAAAGATTTTTCAAAAATTAAAAAAACAAAAAATAAAAATAAGGTAATATTCCTTTCTGCATTTTTTATTTATTTTTATTTATTTTAAAAAGGAGACATTAACAAAACCATAGGATAAAAAGGGTACAACTCCACACAATTGCCACCACCAGATCTCCGTATCCCATCCCCTCCCCTGATAGCTTTTCTATTCTTTATCCCTCTGGGAGTATGGACCCAAGGTCATTGTGGGATGCAGAAGGTGGAAGGTCTGGCTTCTGTAATTGCTTCCCCACTGAACATGGGTGTTGACAGGTCGATCCAAACTCCCAGCCTGTCTCTCTCTTTCCCTAGTAGGGTGGGGCTCTGGGGTATCAGAGCTCCAGGACACATTGGTGGGGTTGTCTGTCCAGGGAAGTCTGGTCAGCATCCTGCTAACATCTGGAACCTGGTGGCTGAAAAGAGAGTTAACATACAAAGTCAACCAAATTGTTGAACAATCATAGACCTAAAGGCTGGAATAGTGCAGATGAAATGTTGGGGGGGTCCTCCATTTTGTAGATCGCTAGTAGACATATTTTAGTTATATTCCAAAGGGCCTGTAGCTAAACTAGCTTTTTTTTTTTTCAGGCTCAGAGGAGAAAAAAAAAAAACTAGTATAGCTATAGGTCCTCTCTGCATTTTAAGTACAGTCCAGGAAAAGAGGATAATCAAAACCTGAACCCACCCTCTCACCCCTGTAAACCTCATTGGAGAATCCCAGCCTGCTGGTCTCAGATAAGATCTGTCTGCTTTCCTTTTGTCTGGCCTGCACCTGCCTTTCTGAATGGTCTTGTTAATTGCAATTGACTCTTAGAATGTGGATGGCAGTGCTACTTGACACCAGACTAATGCTTCTGACTTGTCCTCTGTGCCTACAACAGCAGGTTAGAGTTGTAGTGGGGTGAGTGTGGGGATGGGAGTGGGGGTCAGAGGTGAGATAGAGAACTTCTGATTTCAATAAAATACATTGGATACTATCCTTTCTAAGAATTCATAGGAAAATGATAAATGATTAGGGGATTTCACGGTGGTAGCTCCTGTGATGATTCAGAACTGCACTCCCCCCTTTTCATATCTTCAAGTTTTAGGAGAGAGAGAGAGAGAGAGAGAACCCCAGTAATAGGAGTCTAATGCAAAAGAATTGATAACTCTGGAGAACTGGCAGTGAGAGGTTGATTTCCTGCAGACCTACTCAGTGACTATGGCCTATTTTTACAATCTCCCCACATTCTTATCAGGGACCAAACTCAAAGGAAAAGGGCAGGCTTGTTAACCCATACTGGGCCATTTTCCTTCTGTTTCAAACAGTGAAATAAGACCAAGGGAAGAAATACAGAATTCCCAGCCAGTATGGCTTCTTAAATAGATTGAGTGTCTTGATTTCTTTAAATGCCTAGATTTCAATTCTGAAAGTTCTGACTACTCCTTTAGTCTAAGACTTAATGTTCAAATTTGTAAACTGATTGAATTCTGACACTGGGCTTAAATTGTCAAAGCATTTCTAAAAATAGCATTTTTTAAAAAAATGTTTATATACTAAGTTACCTATAATCTTAGACCAGGTGGATCAGAATCAATTGGTTCCTTTAATATCTAAGATGTAGTTATTTTTAAATAGCATTAAATGACATATATCATGGTGAGGTCATGTAAATCCTAGCCATGAGATTTTCAAAATAAACCAAGTCCCCAAATAACTTGGTTATAATAATAATCTATTACCTTATTAAACTCTATGATTTCAAGGAACCTTCTTCATTCTCCCCATTAAAATCTGTATTTCTCCCAGTCCTGGAACCTCTGGGACTTTTTTTTTTTAAGTTTTTTACTTATTTTCCTCTTTTGTTGCCCTTGTTTATCATTGTTGTTGTCATTATTGTTATTATTGCTGTCAGATAGGACAGAGAGAAATGGAGAGAAGAGGGGAAGACAGAGAGGGGGAGAGAAAGATAGACACCTGCAGACCTGCTTCACTGCCTGTGAAGCGACCCCCCTGCAGGTGGGGAGCCGGGGGTTCGAAACAGGATCCTTAGGCCGGTCCTTGCACTTTGTGCCATGTGCGCTTAACCCGCTGTGCTACCGCCGAGTCCCCTGCTTATATTTCTTGATGCTTCTAATCTTGATCCCCTACCATGTGATAGTCCACCTGCTGTCCTCAACTAAATCAATGCAACCGGTGCCACCATACTACATTTTACTTCAAACTGTATCCAGAGATTCCATGCCTGAGATGTCAACCTTTCAGCTCCAATAATTTGGTGAGACCTTTCCTAACACATGAGTCTACCTAATTTCATTTCAAATGGCACACTTCCCAACAAAGTTGCAGACCCTAGATTTAGGCCAAGGCCTAGGGGAAAGGCCTATGTACACATGTATCCATAAATTGGTGGCATATACCTCAAAGTAAAAGTGCTGTGATTAGACTTAGACTTAATCAATAGTCTGCTGTGATTAGACTTAGACTTAATAAGCTCAGCAAGCAAGTAGAAAGACCTAAAGGAGACACCATAAAGTGCCTTACCAAATATTTACTACTTAGGCCTAGACACCCTCTCCTACATCCTACTTCACTTCGCTCAATCATTCTATCTGCTCAGTTAACTACACAAGAGTAAGAGATATCCCCTAATCTCCCCTGACAGCAACAGCATTAATGCCACTTCCTTGATAATCTTTAGAAGTAATACTGTATATAATTGGCCAAGAGACATACTGGCAAAAGTATATATATCAACTAAAGTTCAATGGTTGTTCCCTATAACAAGCTCTATTATAATCATCAAACAAGTAAATGCAGTAAAACTTAAGGATAATTTAGATCCCACTTAAACCCTAGGTCTGTTCCCTCCCCAACTTGGGGTCAGACCCCATAAACCCAACACCAGTTTGCATACAACAAATGACACTCAATGCCTTAAAAACTGGGAGAAACTCAAGTTCATCAGATAAAGAAAAGACTACAAAAGCTAGAAAAGGGCAAGAAACTGGCTGACTTAATGATGACCTCCTAGGTTAATACCAGGCTAACCCATCATCTGGGGCTTTAGTCAGGGAATCCTTGAATTCCCACATAGGTATGGTGAGCCTACACCTCTCATAGATCCCTTTTTCCACCCTCACTGGCTACTTCTTTGACTCAAGATGTGCAGAGTGTGTCTGCAGTACACAAGCCTGGTAACGACTTTCTCTGAGCTGAGCATCAGCCTGCTCCACTGTAAAATGAAACCGCTCAAACCCCATTCCACATAGTTGCAATTAGTTGGAGTGAGCTGTGCTGGTGGGTGGATGCAAAGTTCTTTAGCTGATACTCTGCAAATGGTCACAGCTATGATTTAATTCTTTGGCCCTCACCCCACTTCTCTCCTCTGGGAAACAGAAAACACACAAAACCCAGAAAGGCTTGGAGGGAGGGAGCCTGCATTACTGAACAGGCTCCTACTCCAAAAGCTCCTCTTTCCCTTGAATTGGAGAATAAAGCTGCTCACAGGGAGTCTGGTGGTAGCACAGCAGGTTAAGCACACATGGCGCAAAGCTCAAGGACCGAGTAAGGATCCCGGTTCGAGCCCCCGGCTCCCCACCTGCAGGGGAGTCGCTTCACAGGTGGTGAAGCAGGTCTGCAGGTGTCTATCTTTCTCTCCTCCTCTCTGTCTTCCCCTCCTCTCTCCATTTCTCTCTATCCTATCTAACAACAATGACATCAATAGCTACAACAATAAAACAAAAAAAAAACCAAGGGCAACAAAAGGGAAAATAAATAAATATTTTTTAAAAGATTTTTTTTTTAAAAAAAGCTGCTCATGCTTTTGTTGATCTCTTCTGGTCTAAAATCTCTCTCTCTTTTTTTTCTTAAAAGAAAAGTCAGGAGAGCCCCAAGTCCCGGCTAGAATCCAGTGCAAATATGACTTGGGATCCTTCCTGGTAGAAAAGGGCTTCTTTTTAATTAGAAGCCTGGGAGGACATACCCTTTAATTGCTGCACTTGTAGTGTCAGGGCTATCAATATTGGTGCCTCTTTCATTAATAAACTGGCAAGTCAAAAAGCTGCTGGAGTGGGAACCCCTCCCCCCAGCTCCTCTCCCACCTTCAGCTCTACTTAATCATCAGCAGGCTCCATCAAGCAGGGGGAAAGAACATGTAAATCAGCTGCATTAATGCTGCTGGCCCTAACTAAGTAGGTAGCAGGAAGGGGGACATGAAAGGGAGCCTCCTTTGCCTCCCTGAAGATGCCCGGCCCTGGGTGAACCCAAGCAAGAGGTAGTTAAACGGCCCTTCAGATTGCCAGTGACTAGGGGAATGCCTGGGTTTATGTATGGATTAGCACAGTGATGGACCCTGAGTAGCAAAAGACGAAGACTAATTACCTGACAGAGCTCCCCTCCACTCGCCTGGGTCATTGAAATTAATTTCTGCTTTCAGGCTTGGCAGAAAGCAGCTGCAGAATTTCAGTTCAATACTCAAATTAACAGGGAACTGAAATTATTTCTCTGCACAGGAGGCATTAGAGGAGTGGGTTACCAAATAGATCTTGATCACAGACATCAAAAAAAAAAAAAGAGGATTATTCCTCCCTTTTTATCAAGAGCATTAGATCCTGGGAAATGCAAAGGGCTAGGGGAACAAAAGTAACCATTTTATTGACAAGTAAATATATAAATGCTATATTAAATTGGATGTGACATACCTGTATTAAGAGACCTTCTGTTTCCCCAAATATTTTTTTTCTTTTTTTAGAATATTTATTCCCTTTTGTTGCCCTTGTTTTATTGTTGTAGTTATTATTGTTTTAGTCATTGTTGGGTAGGACAGAGAGAAATGGAGAGAGGTGGGGAAGACAGAGAGGGAGAGAGAAAGATAGACACCTACAGACCTGCTTCACCGCTTGTGAAGCGACCCCCTTGCAGGTGGGGAGCCGGGGGCTCGAACTGATATCCTTACTCCAGTCTTTGTGCTTTGTGCCATATGTGCTTAACCTGCTGCCCTACAGCCTGATTCCCAATTTGCAGTTTCTTTCCATTTAATAAAAAAAAAATAAATTAATTAAATAGGTGACACTTTTGTATAGGCCTGAATTGGAATTCTTGGTCAAAGGATGTTTGTAAATATCTCTTTTGCAACACCTCATGCTGTCAGAAAGGCTTTCACCTTTCCTTTATAGGGAAGGAAGTGGGAGTGGATTGGGCCATAGAGAGGAATTGTGGGTAAAAGGAAGAGGTTGTAGAAATCCAAGTCAGAGGTGGGAGTTTGAACCTAGGTCCCAAGACAGTTCCAAAGCTACAACTATCTCAACATCCATCTTTCTGTCTCTCCATGGTTTAGCTCCCCAAAAACCTCTCAGAGTTCTGCTCCTGGACTCCTGCTTTCATTTCAGCCTTTGTGGAGTAGACCAGCAATCCTGAGTACCATCATGCAAGTGCAGATCTGTCCAGGCCAATGTTCTTGCCTTGAGGTTTCTGTGACTTTCCCACCACTGGGAGGTACCTAGGATAAAAGCTTCTGTGCAAACTAAATGTTTCCTGCATGGGCTTCCATCACCTCAGATACACATGGTCAGGTCCTGCCTACACAGGCCCTTGGCTCCTGCTGAGACTGGCTCCACATCAGGATGCATCCCTGGAGGTCTGGACTGGGACACATTTATCACAGGTGCAGGAAAAACATTTAGCTCCAGCATATTTTAGTTTAATAGATAACAAAGATCTAGAGTCCTTCCCCCCTCTTTCCTTCCTTCCTTCCTTCCTTTCCTCCCTGCCTCCCTCTCCACCCTCCCCTCCCTCCTTCCTCTCTTTCTCTTTCTTTCTTTCTTTCTTTTTCTTTCTTTCTTTCTTTCTTTCTTTCTTTCTTTCTTTCTTTCTTTCCTCCTTTCTTTCTTTCTTTCTTTCTTTCTTTCTTGTCATCAGGATTATCACTGGCACTTGATGTCTGCACATTGAATGTACCCCTCCTAATGGCCATTTTTCCCGTTTTGTCTTTTTTCCCCCTTTATTTGATAGGACAGAGAGAAATTGAGAGGGGCAGGGAAGATAAAAGAGGAAGAGAAAGACTTGGAGTACTTGCTTCACTGCTCATGAAGTTTCCTCCCTGCAGGTGGGGAGGAGGGCCTCGAACCCAGGTCCTTGTGCATGGTCATGTAATGTGCTTAACCAGGTGCACTGCCACCCAGCCCCCAAGTTCTAGACACTTGTCTGACTTCAAGTTATGTTTCTTATTCTATCAGGAGTAAAACTATGGGATTATTTATTGTAATAACTATACTAATATCTATTCTTTGCTGTTCCTGGCTATTACCCTAGCACTACTACAATCACTAGTACTATTACTAGTACCTGTTAACAGTGGTATGAGTACTCTCTGGCACCAGTACCTACAATGTTGCTAGTATTACTAATATTTAGTATCACTCTATCACTAATATCTATGCTTGTTACTGTTATTAATTATTACTAATTAGTTATTACTAATTCTACTATTACTTGTATGGGTGCCATATAACTATTACTTGCACCTACTCCATGGGATTCTGTGAAGATTAAACTAGTTAGTGCAAGCAAAATGTGTAAACTGCATCTGACACATGGTGAGCTCTCAATAAATGTTAGTTAGTGCTGCTGTTATCCTTGACAACCTAAATTAAGCACAAGGCCTTTTCTTGTGCATCTGAAATAGTAGAAGAGTCTGGAACAACCCTCGAGTTCCAGTAAGACTCAAGATCACTGTGATTACAATTTTATAAACATGTTTTTTATTTTATCTATTTATTTGTTATTATGTTATCACAATTTCCATCGTCTCTTATTAATGTGTGTGTGTGTGTGTGTGTGTGTGTGTGTGTGTGTGTGTGTGTGTGTGTGTGTGTGTGTTTACCACAGCTCAGTTCTGGTTTATGGAAGACTGAACATAGAACCTCTGAGCCTCAGGCACAATAGTTTGTTTGCATAACCATTATGCTATCTCCCCTATCCTCTTACTGCTCTTTTAAAAATATTTATTTATTTTTCTTATGTTTTCACTGGGGATTCCCACCTGCATGGTTCTACTACTCATAGATTACTGTTATTTTTGTTTTTAGATAGAAGGTGTATAACAGGAGAAATCAATGATGAGAGAGACCACTCACAGCTCCCCGGTTTATGCAACTTCTTCTTTTACATGGTGCTCACATGTGGTGGCTGGGAGCTCTCACTTGGATCCTTGTACATGGGAAACTGTGTGCTCTAGTGGGTGAGCCAGCTCCTGATCCTTTCTTTCTTTATTTTATATTTTAAAGATTTATTTATTTCTAAGAGAGAGACCAGAACAGTGCTCATCGCTGGCATATGTGGTGCTGTGCATTGATCTGTTCTTGCCCTTTGAATGCCTAAAAATTTCAAAGGAAAAAAAAGTTTGCTAGAAAACAAAAGAACATTCATAGTCTATTATTAGATACTCACTATGTGCCAGGAATGCTGATGTTTGCCAAAAACAAAAGTCAAACTTGACAAGGCTGCAGAGGTTGCAGGAGCACCAGGACATCCGACAAGTTCAAGGTCAGTGCTGGGACTCGAACCTCTACTCTGTGTGCCCACAGTTTAGCCAGGTGCCTCTGATTGTGCTAGACTTGAGTCACCCAGGAGTAGCAATTAGGCCCCTTCTAACATGGGCAGTTCTAAACCTGTGACCTCGAGGCGAATGACTTCCACATCTCATTACCACTCCCCTGAGCCACCAGGCCCCCGGTGGGCGAGGGAGGTTAATCGGCCACACACTGAATCTGCTTATAAGGCTTTTTCATGTACAATTTTTATATCTTGGCTCCTAATAATGGTCCCATTATAAATGATTGTCTCACTATGATATACTGGTTCCTTGCCTTCTAGGAACTGATTTAAAAGAAAGCCCCAGACTTTGTGTGCCCGCAGAGTTTATTCAGATTACTGTATGCTTGCTCAGCAGCTGAAGTGGTGTGGAGGACAGGCCCCCTCCACAAAAAAAAAAAAAAAAAAAAATGTTTTCTTTCTGGCAGCAGGAGACAGCTGCTACAATGAGTAACCTTTAGTTCACTTGATACCTGGATCTGACTTCATGGAAAAAAAAAATCACTGCTCCTGCCTTTATTATAGTCACAGGCTCCTTAACTACCACCACCCTGCCCCCACCCCTGCCCTCCAAGGTTAGATCAGACAGGTAATACCAGTGGATACCCACCCCAGGGCGTATTTTATTCTGTTGTTGGTGTTGTTATTCTATTTTAATGCAGTGTTGGGGAATGGAGCCAGGGCCCCCCTGGGTGTGTGTAAATACCACTGAGTCTCCTCCCTGGCCCAGTTTTTTATACTTTTTTTTAAAAAAAATTATTTAATTATTTATTTATGAGAGGGATAGGAGGAGAGAGACAGGACCAGACATCACTCTGGGACATGTGCTGCTGGGGATTGAACTCAGGACCCCATGCTTGAGAGTCTAATCCTTTATCCACTGTGCCACTTCCCAGACCACAATATACTTTGTTTATTTGTTTGTTTTTTGATAAATACATGTATAAAACCATCTCCCAGACCCATCATCATCTTGCATGAACAAAATATTTTAATAACTTCTGGGTGTCACAGAACCACAGATCATCGAGGAATATATAAGTATTATGAAGGGAATGCATTTTCAAAACCTAAACAGTGGGCCTGTTTACCCAACAGATATTATTGTCTACTATGTGTCAGGCATATATATAGATACTTCTAGTTACAACAGAACAGGACACATGAGAATAAAACCCCTTCAGAAAATCTGGAGTATATGAGGTCCTGAGTTTGGTTCCTGGTATTCCAAATATATGAGTGATGCTCTGGTTCACTCTTTCCCATTTTTCTCATAAATAAATATTTTAAAAAAAAGTGACTTAATATTGATTTACAAGATTGTAAGACAACAGGGGTATAATTCTACACCATTCCCACCACCAGAATTTTGTATCCCCGTTTCCTCCATTGGAAGTTACAGTAGTTCTCTGAAGGTTGCAGGTAGGGATTAAGAACAGGGCTAAAAAGTTGGACTAGAGCAGAGAGTAGCTCCCAAACTTGAAGAAAATCTATGGATAAAATTAACTGTTTACCCCATCAACCTGGCCCAGGGCCCATATATATTCATATTTAACACAGGAGCTTATATAACCTCTGAGACCCTGTCAGTTCATGCTCATGATCCAGGATCACAGCTAGGAACTCATTTCATGACCAATCTTCTTCGAGTGGCAGAGGAGGGTGATCTGGCCTCCCTTTGGAGGGTAGGACACTCCCTGGTTTAACATTCCTGATGGAAGTGACCAGTGGTGATGAAGAGAGGGGCCTAATAGATAAAGCTTTTGTTGTTGTTGTTTAAATAAAAGAATATAAACAAAAATATAAATGGTAACTACTATTGAAAACTGCACTTTGTGGAATTATTTGTGTTAGTTATTATTAAGTTAAGGATGAGTTTTGGCCCTAGTTGTCAGTGAGTTTTAAATCAAGGAACTCACTAAAGAGTACTTTATTTCCTCCAAAGTTGTGTTGCATTGAGTGTTTAAAGTGCTTTCAATTCTTCCATAAACCTTAAGGCTAAGCAATATGTATTCTAGCCACAATGATCTTGCTGTTGTTAGAACCTTTCAGACTCTCTGTTAGCCCAGGGTTTTCCATCTGCTGTTTCCCCTCCTGCTGTGGTCTCCTTCCCACCTCTGCAATGACTCTCTCCTCTGCTGCCTTTAGCTATCAGTATAAGTATTCCTTCAGGAGGCCCATCCTAGCCATCTGTATATCTTTCCTCTGGCTGCTCTCATAAATGACCACTTGGCAACACTGACAATATGATTATATGTTCTCTTACTGTTCTGGATGTTAAAAGTCAAAAATGGGGAAGTGGGGCGGTAGCGCAGCGGGTTAAGTACACATGGTGCAAAGCATAAGGACCAGCATAAGGATCCTGGTTCGAGCCCCCGGCTCCCCACCTGTGGGGAGTCGCTTCACAGGTGGTGAAGCAGGTCTGCAGATGTCTATCTTTCTTTCCCCCTCTCTGTCTTCCCCTCCTCGCTCCATTTCTTTCTGCCCGATACAACGAGAACATCAA
>NC_080163.1:128190111-128314731 GCF_950295315.1 Erinaceus europaeus | reverse complement strand
GTGTGTGTGTGTGTGCATGCGCTCATGTGCATGTGTCCCCAGCATGCTTGAACAGGAACAGCAAATGAGAAAGAGCACCCTGAGGTGCCAGAAGGTTCTGGTTCTTTTGTGTCTACAGAAAAGATATAAGATTGAATTAGACTCTTAAATATCTATGGATGTCAGGCTGAATATAAGCGGCTATTCTGCATGATACTCTTGCGGAAAAACAAGTTCCCTGGTGGTGGGATTTGTGTAGGTCCCTGTGAGTGTGAGCAGATTGCTAAAGCGCTGTAAAGAGATGGGCTGGAGTGATTCCAGAGTCTAACCTTGCTGCTCACCCAAGGTCTGGGGCTAAATTCTTGATTTTAACTGATACATTCCCAATGATTCCTTCAGTTCATCAAGAACCTCAGTGCTTATGCCTCTAGAGATCCAGCACACCTCTCAGTTTATGGCCCTAGTTTCCCTCTCTGCCAATAGTGCAGACTTGGAGAACAGTGCTTGGTGAAGGTTTCAGCTGTGGTTTCTTTAAACCTAGGAGGAGAATCCTTTTGGAGAGAAGATAATTTAGAGCAAGAGAGAATGATCAGCAGTAGAGCACAGGATTTGGTATGTCTGAGACATTCAGTCCTAGGTACCACCATATGTTGGAACTGAACAGCACTCTTCTTTCTCATAAAAATAAATAAATAAATCTTCAAAAGAAAGGAAGGAGAGGAGAGAGGGAAGGAAGGAAGGAGCATGTTTTGGATCAGACACAACTATACATCTATGTTTGCCAGACTCATGGACTGAATCCCTAATTAACCCTTCTCTATATCTAAGCCTTAGTTTTGTCATCTCTAGAATGGACAGTATTGTTAGCTAGCACAAGATGGAATTAGACACAGCATAGCTTAAGTGGCTGGCATAGTACTGAGCAGAAAATTAACCATACTTACCAACTGTATTTGTTATGATGATTGATTTCTGCCATTATTAGATAGAAGATGAATAATGTATTGCTGATCCTAGGACTTTTTTTATATAAAAAGGAAGCATTGACAAAGCCATAGGATAAGAGGGGTACAGATCCACACAGTTCCCACCACCAGATCTCCGTATCCCATCCCCTCCCCTGATAGCTTTCCTATTCTTTATCCTCTGGGAGTATGGACCAAGGTCATTGTGGATGCAGAGGTGAAAGGTCTGGCTTCTGTAATTGCTTCCCACTGAAAATGGGCATTGATCCCTACTGCTAGCCTGCCTCTCTCTTTCCCTAGTGGGCAGGGCTCTGGGGAAGTGGAGCTCCAGGACACATCGGTGGGGTTGTCTGTCCAGGGAAGTTTGGTCAACATCATGCTAGCATCTGGAACCTGGTGGCTGAAAAGAGAGTTAACATACAAAACCAAACAAATTGTTGACCAATCATGAACCTAAAGCCCGCAATAGTGCAGATGAAGAGTTGAGGGGGGTGTCCTCCATTCTGTAAATAGTAGGCATATTTTAGTTATATTCCAAGGGGCCTATGGCTATATTAGTTTTTTTCTTTTTTTCCTTTATTTTTTTTTCCCCCGAGCTTGAAATCTGATATACAGGTGGATCCAAGTTATTGTCTGGGGAGATGATGTCATGACTAGAAAAAGGACCAGAAAGCTGCATCAGGGAAGAGAGTAGCTCCCAAATATGGGAAAGGTGTATTAATATTGTTGGCTGTAAACCCTATCGATTTGAAATGATCTGGGGCCCATATTCAGCTTAGGAGCCTATGTGACCTCTGCATCCCTGTAGATCTGAGCTTACATTCTGTGGTCATGAGTAGGAACATTTCAAGCTGCCCCAATATCGGGACCCATCTTCCTCAGGTGTAGCATAGAGTATGTTGTCCAGCTTCCCTTCAGAGGGTGAAACAATCTCTACCATTGTTGATCCATATTGGGGGCAAGGTCCTATGGGGGTCCACAAAGAGGTCTATTTTGTTGTTCCTGATAGAGATGACCAATAACAATGAAGAGAGGGATTTATTCGAGGTCTAGGCCCATCATGTATGTTTGGGAATCTCAGGACTTCCGGAGAATAGGGCCCCAGCTGATGGGGTGGCCTGATAGTGACTAAAGAATCATCATTAAAGTATGCCAGTATCTTGCCCTTATTCAGCTTTTGCAGTCCTTGCTTTGATGAGGTTAGCTTTAGAGTGAATGAGAGAACTGTAATAGGAAGTAGGTGAGGAGGGTTTCGAAGTCTGTAAGTAGACACTATTTCATTAGGAACTTTATGCTGACTCACTACAGACCATTGTGTATTTTTGCTTTCAGGTATGTATTTTGCCCTGATTTATGGATACAAGTGAACATATGCTCCATCTTATGGGACCTGGCCTATATCTAGGTTTTGGGACTTTGTTATGCAGTGAACCTCCTGGAATGGAATTAGAGAATGCAATGAAAGGAAAGGTCTCACCCGAATAATGAGGGTGAAGGGTTGATATTCCATGCCTGACGTCTCTGGACTCAGTCTGAAATGAAGCATGCTGAGGTGATACTTGTTGCGTTGATTAGGTTGGGATTGGTGGATGCAATATTGTTTGGTATGAATTGAGAGAAGCATGCAGGAAAGTGTAAATAAAGAGGCAAAGAGAGTGTAAAAGAGACCACAACACTGAAGCTTCTTCATTGTAATGGGGGCATGTTTGGGTTGAGCACATGGCAAAGCAGTGCACTGTCCAAGTGTGCTATTTTGTTGGCTAATCCTGGGACTATAAGATGTCATAAGAAACTAGGCATCCAGAAAGCAGCTTGAGAGGAAAGACTCCAGATTCGTTAAACCGTGTCTGGAAGTCTTACCCATGAATTTCAAATGCAGTTGTGGATGCTACAAAGGCCTGTAAAGAAAGCCATGATAAATTGCACAGAACCCTCAGTGGCTAGCTCTCCTCCACAGGGCTCCAAGCACAGCCATTTTTCAACCTGTTCGGGGTTTTCCTGTTTGTGACCTAGACAGCTGCTATAATGTTGCGTACATGGCCAGGACTCCCCGCCCTCAGGATTTATCATGCTCACCAAAAGAGTGCTGGGAAAAAGAGCCATATTTCTTTTCTTATTTGATTCTGATTTCTCTCTAATAAGAAAAAAGGTAGAATTTATAGATAACAGGTATTTTCTTTACACATATATATGCATATTGGTTTACATATAATATATAAATATACATATGAATTTTTATATATGTGTATATAATATATAAACTATATATTTAATTAGACTATGAATTTCTTAATATTTCTTAATAAATGACCTTAGTAAAGTATCTGATTGGTCCCAAGTAGAAAACCTTATTTGACTTTTTTTCTCATTAAAACTCCAGATTTTCTATATCAGTCATCATTATTAAGAAAACATTAAAATAATTTATTTTTATTACTGTAGCAAATATTGCTATAGTAGGAAAAAACTTGTGTTTGTATACAAATGAAGCTGATAGAAAATAAACAGGCAAAACAGTATAATGATTTCTCCATGATCTTAGTAGTATTCTAGGTGAGCAGTTATTACTTCTACCTACCTGGCATCTACCTCTCACTTCCTTCTCTGTATAGATGTGCTTGCAGGATGTTTAGGATTGCATATATATTTAGTTTATTAGTTGTTTCAAGATCCTAAGATTTTGGCGTAGAATTCCACACTGCATTTACCACCAGATTTCTGTGCTACCACCACCTCCACTATAGTTTTCACAAAATCTTAGAAATTAATAGAGACAATTTGCAGTCTGGATAACTTTTTCTTTTTTGTAAGTTCGTGTGTTTCAAATATTTATATTTCATACATGAATGAAACCATCTGTTTGTTGTCATTTACCTCCTTAATTTACTCAGCATTACTACAAATTACACATATTTTATTGGTTTATTTATTGCTTTCTGCATGTGAATTTCTTAACCTTTCTTAATCCAAATTCTCAGTCAAATGTCTGGACATTGTGATAGAATTTAGCTTTAATTATTTTCAATTTTTAGGCTTTGACTGATGTTTCTTAAATTGTAACCCAAGGACCCATGAACTTCGTTGATATGTTTTCTGGTGTGTGTGTGTGTGTGTGTTTCATATATGCTTTAGGACTTTAGGACTGATTAGATGGCTCACCTGAATAGTACACTGTTTTGCTATGTATGTGACTCAGGTTTTAGCCAGGCCCCCACCTCACTGGAGGAAGCTTTGATGGTGTAGTGGTGTCTCTCCATTCCTCCTTCTTTCCCTCTTTGTTTTTCTATATCCATCTAAAAAGAAACATCACCCTGTAGTGGTGAAGCCCCACTGATAATAAAAAGAAAAAAAATACATCTCAATGGTAGACTAGCAAGATTATTGAAGTATTTGTGGGTCATCATAGATGCCTATGTTTAAATAGAAAAAATATTTTTCATGAAAGAGAGCCACAGAGAGAAATATATGAGAGAGGGAGGGGGAGACTGAGAGAGGGAGGCACATGGGCGGTGTGGGGGACAGATGTACTAGAGTACTGCTCAGCTCTGGCTTATAATCTTGGGATTGAACCTGGGGTCTCAGAACCTAGGGTATGAAAAGTCTTTCACATAACCATTATTCTGTTTCCCCATCCCAACCTATCTTTAAATTAAGCAACATCATATCAAAATGCTCTTGCATTGTGCATTTATGCTTGGCTTACCTCTATGGCTTTTCTCAAGTCTTCTCACCCATCCTACAAAAAAAGGTGGTACTTTCAACCTTATGAATAAGCAGCCTGAGATTCAGGGACTGTCAGTCATTCGGTATGGCCACACATCCCCTGGGTTGCCTGCCTCAAGGCTGGACTTAGGTCTTTATTTCCCCTCCTACCATCTCCTCTCCTCCCCCTGCTTCTCAGGACAATGGGCTTGGACACCAAATTCAGTTTGTTCACTTAGGATGAAGCAGTTTTTATAAGATTCAACAGAGCAGTGCCTTTCCTTTCAGTAAACTTATTGTAATAAAGTTGCCATGATCTCCTTAGCCTGTATCTTGAGGGAACAAGTAAATTAAACAAGTAATTATATCCATAATGTTTTCAGAAGTTAGAAGATTTAAATATATGAATCTCATCTGAGTGCACAGCCTTTGGTCTGTGGTGTTTCCTGCCAAAAGATCTCTTGACAGGAAATAAACATTAAAATAATCTTTAATCCCTTGTCTGGTCTATTACCATTAACAATTGATGCACTTTAATTTTGTGGGATTTTAACTACAAAATGGAACGGCTAAGTAGTGATAATTGGGTTTGGAATTATACGGTCATTTATATCAACAGAGATGCAAGAGGCTGGGAGGGAGACGGTGATTAATTATTTACTGTTTCCTGGCTGTGGTTCCTATTATAGAATTTTCTGATATGTTCTGCTGTGAACAATTATCACCAAATGAAAGTAAACAAATCTGTGATCTGGAGCTGTATTTAGAAATTGAACTATATTTAGGTGATATGGGCTTGATTTTCAGGGACCCTATGGGCCATGTGTGTGCCTTCTCTCAGCTCCCATAGTCTCTGTATTTGAGTATGGTTATCTTTGTGCATCTTAAGCCCCCAAATACACAGAAATGCCTGAGTCTGCCAAGGAAAAGTCCATCGAATCAGATCTTGGCTAAGTATTAAAGTTTTGCAAGGGCCGCAGGGTCCCTGGTTTTCTTGATCACAGTGTGGGGCAGATGAGGAACAGAATAATGATGCCAAGAAGAGAATAGTGACTGATAGAGCAAATGCCCTGTTGTGCTTGAGAGTCTGCCACCACATGAGAAGACTAGGATTGGTACTGAGTGAAATCCATGGATGGTGAAGCTGTACCATGGTATCTGTTCTCTCTGTCTTTCCCCTCTCCCTCTCCCTCTCCCTCTCCCTCTCCCTCTCCCTCTCCCTCTCCCTCTCCCTCTCCCTCTCCCTCTCCCTCTCCCTCTCCCTCTCCCCCTCCCTCTTACCACCTCTCTCTCTCCTCCAGGATTATCACTGGGACATGATACCTACACTATGAATCCACTGCTTCTGGTCCCCTCTGCAGGAGCTCAAACTCTATTCTTGAGCAGGTCTTTGTGTTTAGTACTATATGCGCTTAACTGGTGCACCCCTGCCTGGCCTCTCTCAGTATGAATTTTTTTTTTTTTTTTTTTTTTTAAGGAGAGCACACTGCTCAGCTCTGGCTTAAGGTGGTTCGGGGGATTGAACCTGGGACTTTGGAGCCTCAGGCATGAGAGTCTCTTTGCATAACCATTATGCTGTCTACCCTCTGCCCTCAGTGCGAACTTCTTTTCATTTGACACTTTATCCACAAGAGCCTTATTTCCAAATATGCACATTTCTGAGGTTCTATGGAAATACTGTTGATCTCAGTACAGGTAGGCATTACTCTTACTTCCATTGTAAGAACAAGGGAATTGAGGCCTTCAGAGGCTAACTGAAAACCCATCTGGCTTTACAGTCCAAGTTAACAGTCTCATAGTGGTGCTTCTCAAAGTGTGGTACTCAACCAACCAGCAGCATCAGCATACCTTGTGAACACTGAGACATGCACTTTCTCAGAACAAGCCAGTCCCCTGAATCAGAAACTCATAAGTAGGGTACAGCCATATGGTTTGAACAAGTCCTCCAGCTGATTCTGATGTAGCTTGAAGTTTGAGACACTATGATCAAAATGATCAAAAGTGAGATGTACTGATGTAATGTGAGATGTAATGATCAAAAGTGAGATATAAGAAAAATATCTCTCAATGTACTATCATTAATTATCCAATGTTTCTTGAGTGCCCTTTAATTACAAAGCACAATATTAATCTCTAACTCAGAAGGCTGGACCTTGAAAGTTCTATTCAGTTTTTAAAATATGTACTTATTTATGGAGACAGAAAGAGAGATAAAGAGAATGAAAAAGAATGAGAGCATCATTCTGCCATATGTAATGCAGATGACTGAACTTGGGACATCATGTTTGGGAGTCCATTGTCTTATCTACTGCACTACCTGGCCAGGTCACAGATTTCATTTTTCTAAAGGACCTTGTCCTCCTATTTCACCAGAATCAAAATGTTTTAAAAATCTGAATGTTCCTGTTTTTGCCTATATAAAGATGGAAAGTGACATTGCCAAAGGTGAACTGAGAAAAGTTCTTAGAAATCATTCTTCTTGCTTAGAAATCAAGAGTGGCTTTTCCTAGACATCGATTTCAGAGCCATTAGGCCTCTATTTCTCTTTCATCAACTATCTGCTTATTCCAAGCACCTTTCCTCTCAGGAATTTGACATGCTGGTAGCGCATGTTATAAAGTCAGGTTATTGTAGGCTCATTGGCACATTGCTAATTGATCTTCACTTCTCATTATTTCACCTTCAAGCAAACTTACCTCTCTCCATGGTGATGACACCAGGATTGTTTATCTTCTTTGTGCAATCACTCCGTACACTTTTGATCAAATCTTTACTATCCCATGTTTCAGAATATTTTTCTTCATGTCTTTACAGATATATGCTCCACTTCTTTTTTTTTTTTTTAAATTAAGGGAAATATTAGACCACTATAAAATGGAGGGAGGTGTTAGGAAGAGAAGGCAGGGACATAGAAGAATGGATATATACTCATCTATATGTAGATAGATAGATAGTTATAGAAATAATAGTCAACCCATATCTATGATCTTGGAAGAACTAATGCAGCTTCCTTACTGTAGTTCTTGCACTTCACTCTATGTGCACTTAACCTGCTGCGCTACTGCAGGGTTCCTGATAATGCAGTTTCTATTGGAGTAATGGGGACATAGGACTCTGGTAGTGGGAAAGGTATGGAATTATGTCCTTGTTTTCTTATAATTTTGTAAATCAGTATTAAATCCTAAAATTTATTTAAATGGAGGGTGATTATCATACAAAATTTATGATAGAAGTAGACTGTGTACTGCAGCCTATCTCTACAGTGCATCTCTGCATAAAAAAGGACCCACAGTTAAAATTTGATCTGATAACTAATTTGAAGTCTTATTACTTAGATTGAAGGAACATATATACTCAGAGCTATGGTCAATGCAACAAAAAGTTTGAGATGAGGTTGAGCGGTAGCGCAGCGGGTTAAACACACATGGTGCGAAGCACAAGGACTGGTGTAAGGATTCCGGTTTGAGCACCTGGCTCCCCACCTGCTGGGGGGGGTTGCTTCAAGAGTGGTGAAGCAGGTCTCTCTTCCTCTCTGTCTTCCCCTCCTCTCTCCATTTCTCTCTGTCCTATCCAACAACAATGACATCAATAACAACAACAATAACCACAACAATGATAAAACAACAAGGGCAACAAAAGGGAAAAAATGTTCTCCAGGATCAGTGGATTCGTGGTGCAGGCACCGAGCCCCAGTAATGACCCTGGAGGCAAAAAAAAAAAAAAAAAAGAAGTTTGAGACATTCAGTCCATTTTCCCCCTCTCTTATAAATTGAACCCACTCCCTTGATTTGAGGAGGTTTGGTGCGGACATGAAGTGAGAGAAGGAAATTGGAGACAATGGTATTCTTACTGGGAGTTGGTGGGGGCACATGAGATAAATTTGGGTTTCCACTTTCAACTTCCAGTTGGATGGGACCTGAAAAGATGTAGGGATTACCACCCAGTGTCTCCTTGGTCTTTTATCAGATAATTCACAAAACAATTCTGGAAGAGTTATCACTTTCACTTTACTTTGCTTTTAGTTGTCCTTATTGCTGCTTGACATCACATTGGGGAGAAATAAACAATAAAAGAAAGAAGGGGCATGCTAAAAGTTTCAAAAAATATTTCCATAAAAATTAACAGTACATGTTTTCCTTCCATGCTTCTTTCCTACTCCTCTCTCCTAAAGAAATCACCCTGAAAGGTTTTTGGGGGGATTCCTTCAGCACTTACTATCAGATAGCGATATGGACAGCATTTTTTAAAAATGCATGAAACTATGTATATGATATATTTTGTTCATTAGGTTGCTGTTTTTATTTAATATCTTGAATATTATTTGGTACTAGCGCATGTAGTTCAACCTCCTAATGTGCCGTGACTGCATGGTTTTACTGGAGGGATGTCCTGTAATTTGTTGACTCATTCCTCAATTGACAGATGTTTTAGTTGAGTCCGTATTCTGCTTTTACACGTGACTCAGTAACAAACTCCCCTGCATATGTATCTTGTTAACTTGGCCAAGAATTTTGCAGCCACAGAAGTGCAGGAATAAAGAATGTGTCCTCCTTCAAAGTAATTTGTTCCATAGGAATTGGCAAATTGGCCTTATAACAGGATATACCAGTTTCCTCTTCACCATCCTCACAGGAGAGTAGCTCTATCACCTCAGAAAGTGCCTTCAGCAGCAGCAGAGGGGACCACAATGCCATTGACATGTCCAGAAAATCAGCATCCTATTAAGAAAAAAAAATGTTGCTATCACATTATCAGGTTCTTATGAAGAGACCACTGTATAATACTATGTAGCCCAATGTTCAAGCTTGGCAATTTTCCCCCCTCTCAATACATCATATTGATTTTCTGTATGACTTTATCTGCTTAATACAAAGTGGGACTGAACAGTTATTTGTCTGGATTTGACCATTTCTTATCAAACATTTATGATTTAGCTTTTGCCATGGCATATTCTTGTAAGGGTTTTCTTTTTTTTTTTATCTTTTTCCATAAAGGTAGGATTGTGTTGACAGTTCTGTAACAAATATCTCTTAAAAGGACATGTTACAGAGGGGGAGGGGTTTTCTCTGAGTAGAAGAATAAGACACAGAAGCCAGATTTTTGGGGGAACTTAAAGACAAAGTAGTTTTCTTAACAGTTTGGGGGGGGGGGTGTCACACTGTCTTGACTTGAATCCAGAATTCCCAATAATAACTGTGCATCCTGTCAACACCTTGTTTCTCCTAACTATATATACATACACACATATATGTTATAGAATGAGGAGTATTTAGTTACTATTGCTGCAATAGTAATACTTAATGTCATTTTTATTACTGATGAATATCATTTTTGTTGCTTTTACCTATCTGTGTTGGGCATTATTCCAGGATCCAGAGATACTATACATAAATTAGACAACATCTCATGTCTCATGGAGCTTATGGTTAAATGATAGGAAGAACTACAAACAACCAAGATTATTTGGGATGAAAATAAAGAAAGAAAGAAAATTACTTATGTGGCTAGAGATGGCTTTTGAGGAGGGGTCATTTGAACCAGATCCTGAATGATGACAATCTTGTAGATATGTCAAAAGAATCTGAACTAGAGGCATGCCAAGTGCAAAGGTCCTGGGGTAGAAATGGACTTCACCTATCTAAGGGAGGAAGAAACCTCTGTAGGTGGAGGAACCAATTGGAGGGAGAGATAATGTAGACTGAGAGGGGACAGACATACAAGTCTGACAGTCAGGCCACTGTAAAGATTCTGAATCTTATTCTAACTGTGATGAAAGGTACCAGAAGTTTGAGTGCAGGGAGGAGAAATGGTTTTATCCATGTTTTAAAAAGTCAAGGTTATGAACTTATATATATTTAAAAAAAACAGAAGCAATCAAACTGTAAGACTTGTGAGAACTATGGTGGTTATCTTTGGGAGGATGGGGAAATAGAGCTTTGGTGGTGGAGATAGTGTGGAAGTATACATTGTAATCTTATAGCCTTGTAACATACTATTAATAACAAATGATGTTTTTAACTCCAGGGTTATTGCTAGGGCCTGGTGTCTGCACTATGAATTCACTGCTCCTGGAGGCCATTTTCCCCATTCTGCTGCCCTTGTTCTTGTCATTATTGTTGCCATTGCTGTAGTTGTTGGATAGCACAGAGAAAGAAGAGGGCAAAACAGAGGGAGGGAGAGAAAGATAGACACCTGCAGACCTGCTTCACTGCCTGTGAAGCTACCCCTTCTGCAGGTGGAGAGCTGGGGGCTCGAAAGGGCTCCTTACTCCAGTCCCTCATGCCATGTGCGCTTAACCTGCTGCTCTATGGCCCAACCCCCCTACAAATAATATATATTTTTTAAAGTCATGGTTATTGCAGCCTGAGAGGTAGCATTATAAGAGAGCTCTTGACTTATAAACTGAAGTCCCAAATTCAATCCTTGGTACTGTATGTTCCATTCTCTCTCTCTGTCTGCCTGCCTGTTTCCATCTAGCTCAGGGGTAGGGAACCTTTTCTCTGCTAAAGGCCATTTGGATATTTATAACATCATTCACAGCCATACAAAATTACAAACTTAAAAATTAGCACTTGATGTTGCTATGAATCAAAGTTCTTGGATTTATTGAATTGAGCCTCACCTGCAGTTGCCTTGGCATCATCAGACCAAGTGATTTTGCAGACCATAGTATCCCATGGGCTGGATGTTCCCCACCCCTGATCTCACTTGTGAAATAAATCAAATAAGTCTTAAAAATACAAGTCATTATTTTTCTTAAGTCATGGTGGCAATCTTGTGGGAAGAGTGGGAGAGATGGGAGTGGGGACAACTGGGAGGTAGCCTGGGACTCTAGAGAAGTAATACTGGAGACTTGACCAGAAGATATTAACAGAGAAGGAAAAAGAGAGGTTGAATTTAGGATACATAGTCCTCTGAACACATTTGAACGTCATTGTTGGTTGGCCGAACTCTTTTCTCTTGAACCACAAACCTAACTCTGTGTCCACATCCTGCTACCCAGCATGGCTGCACCGTATAGGTAGGCACCTATTATATGTTCACTGCATGAATATTATAGATCCACCACCCAGGTAGAAGAGGCAGATTGGAGATACAACAACCAAGGCTCTCAACCCTGACTGTTCCGGAATCCTGCCCTGTGCCTGTGAATGAATGATGCCTCGATCCTGTCTCTTTTCACCAGTGGCGATTTCAGCCTTGTTAATGTTTTCCTTTAAAGATAGGAGCTGAAAGAAGAGCCAGCCAGCAGCAAAACTCCATGCTCAAATATTTTATTCTTCTCTTTGTACAAATGAACACAGCTCATCAATATCTGCGGTGCAGGGTTAGCAAGCAAGTCAGGCAGCCAACAGAGTAGTAGCCTGGTGTGGTGATTCATTATGGTCTTCCTGAATTAGGCTTGTTGAGGCTCTGTTATTAAAACAGGATTTTTCTTAATTATGAACAGTTATAAATGGGAAAATAGATTTCAAGGGGAAGGAAAACTCGCAAGCAACAAAAGTCCAATTCTGAATGCCTCTGTGTGTGTGTGCGTGCACACGCGTGAAGCGGAATTTGCCCAACATGAATAGGCACTTACAATGTGACTTGAATTGGCTCTGTCATGTGTCAGCCTAATAGCCTAAACTCTGGTTCAATACAATGAACTTGGGAAGGTTTGCTTAATGAAAGAACTGACGTTTTCCATGCAGGAGCTGCATTCATCAGCCTGCATGCTGTTCATTACACTACAAAGGGCTGCCAATGGGGATTGGGAGGGTCATCTATTAGGCAAACGTGATGAGGACAAAAGATAGCAGAGGCAGGGGCCTCTCTGAATTAACTGGGTTCCTGGAGGAGTGAGCGCTGAATGGGACAGCATGTTTCCAAGTTGGAATAAGAGCTTCCTGAGTCCCTTGTGGATGCAACCATACCCTGCCTGACAAGCACATCTTGTGGGAACTTGGAGAAGAGTTTACAGTTATCCCCAATATCATCTTACCTATCATGGATCCAGTAAGACTGCTCACAATTCGTGAGTTTCTCTCTTCACGTGTGTATGTGTGTGTGTGTGTGTGTGTGTGTCTCTACTGTGCTTCCCTGCTACACATGACTTATTTTGGCTGATAGAAACTCGGTGGAAGTGACCCATGTCTCTTGAAGGCAGAAACATTAGCAGCTCGGTGTGTTTGTGTTGCACCACACACTCTGCCCTGTGGACTAGCAGTATTCCAGACACCACTGCCCTGTCATTGTGATGCCTGTAGAAAGGACCCCCAGAGACCCCCCGTAGTTCCTAGGTGAGCACAAGAAATGGAGAAATAAATCATGCTTTTCCCTTGTGATGGTCACTGAGACTGGGGGGAGAGAGGTGTTCATGTTACAAGACCACCACCTGGCCTCTCTTGGCTGCATAACATCTTGCATAACATACTTATAGACCGTTTTGCTTGATTGGGATATTGTAAATTGCCTATCAAAATATTATTTTTTAAATTAATTTATTTTTAAGAAAGAAAGAATGGCTAGAGCAGTGCTTCACTTTAACTCCCCAGGGATCAAACTTGAGATTTCTGGGGCATTGGACATACAAATCGGTTGCTCAAATGTAGAGTTATCCTCCACTCTCCTACAAGATTCTGAAGATCAGTAAATGTCATTAGCCTCAAGGGCCTATTGGTGGAGTAGGATGGGGTGGGTGGAGCAGGGGTAGGCATTTGAGAACAGATTCCATCACTGAGAGAAGGGAGCCTTTTGGTCATTGAAAAATGCAGACAAAATGAGATCTGCTGATTGGCAAGGTCATCTTGGAAGGTCCACGCTGGAGTAAAGAGCAGGCCCATTATTAATTCAGGGGGATTTACATCAATTCTGTCTGTCTTTTAACTAATGGGACTGTTTGGTTGTATTCTTTCCTGGAGAGATAAGTGATTGAAAGGAGGAGATTTAGAAAAGAAAGATAAAAGTCTGCATTTAATTCTAGTGGCATGAAGTCTCCTAAAAGAGGCTAGAGAAGACTACCTAGCAAATTCAGACTGAAGCCAGAGAACAGCCTTTCTGTAGACAGTATTGATGCTCAGGTGGTGACATTTGCAGAAGAAAGGGGCTTTACAAGGGCTTTGGGAAATTAGGTTGTCTATGTGTATCTTTCTAACCATGAAACACAACTTCTGATTTAAAAATCCCTTGCACAATTATTTTGTAGATCTGGAATGGAGCATCTTCATGTATTTCTTGAATGTGGTCAGATCTAAAAAAATATAGTTTTGACTTTCTTCCCCTTCTATGATAGCCCTTACCATTTCTAGTTCTACTGTAAGGATTGTGCTGTAGGAAATGGTATTTTTCACCAAGGAAAGACAGCTTCTGGGACCAGCAAAATAGCTTAAATAGATACTTTGCTGCTTTGCCCTATGAATGCCCCAGTTTTGAGCCTGACCCCTTCTTCCTTAAAGGAAGCTTTGGAGCTGTGATTGGTTACCCTCTATCTCTCTCTCTCTCTCTCTCTCTCTCTCTCTCTCTCCTATCTAGAAAGAAGGGAAGACAGAGAGAAAGAAAAGATTAAAGGAAAAATAGGGAAAGAAGGATGGATAGAAGGAAGGAATAAAGGAAAGAAAACACAATCTGTGTCTTTATGAGATCACTGCAGGTATGAAATAAAAGATAGCAGTTCATCACTTCAGACAGTGTGTCTAGCTATTTGTCTCTGCACATCACCCGTGAAAATGTGGACACACGAAGAATCTTTAATCTAACTCATTAGAGTTCAGTTGCTACTTTCTTCATATTCTAATTGTGTAGTCTTAGTCCTGTTATGACTATTCTCAGCCTTGGTTTCCTTTCTGAAAATAAATAAATAGATAAATAAATAAATAAATAAATTTTAAAAAAGAGTAAAAGTAGCCTCTTAGCATCCTTCTCATGATGTGAGATGCTGGTGAATCTGTGCTGACAGTACCCTCAAGCCAGCCCCTACCTACAAGGACAATTTCAGTAAATACCCTTTCCTGTTGGTGGTTGTGCACTGAGAAGGAAATGATTGGATATGTTCCATGCTAAGAAATTCCTCAGTACCAGTTGGAAAGTGGATCAGCATGCTCTCTGTTGCTAACCCCAGAAAAAAAAACACCAACTAGATGGGTCTGAAATGAGGAAGTAATGTATTACCTTGAAAAATTAGGGCAGCTCCTGGTGGGATGGTCTGTGGGGACTGTGGACTGGTGGCTCCTGATTGACTTTCCTTCCCAAGATGGATGGCTCTGTGAGAGGGGTGGACTATCTGGGCTGTCAGTGATGGGCTCTGAAATAGAGAGTCCTGTGAACTGAACAATCAGACCAAACTGGCTTGTGTGCTAGTTGTCCAAGCTTAAAGAATCTTTGACTACATTTTGACCTCTCTCTGCCTTGGTTTCCTTGTCTATGAAATGGACATAGTGACCCTGCCCATGTTACACAGCATGGCAGCCTAGTTAAAGGGGTTTGTGTTAGTGCACAGTGCCTCACCCAGAATTGTGAGCTCTCACTAAGTATTCTTCAGGTGTCATACCAGATCGGTGACTAACCCAACAGCACACATCTAGATGCAGATGGAGGAGGTGCCCTGGACTCTCTTGCTGGTGACATGTTGTCCACAGCAAACTTTCACAACCTCTGCTCTCTCTCTCTCTCTCTCTCTCTCTCTCTCTCTCTCCCTCTCCCTCTCCCTCTCCCTCTCCCTCTCCCTCTCCCTTTCTCCCTCTCCCCCTCCCCCTCCCCCCTCTTTCCTTCCTCTACCTTTCCCTTCCTCTCTCTCTCTTAATTAAAATTAAGAAGAGGCTCACAGGACCATTGCTTTTAAACACCTACATCAGTGCTTAATACAAACACATCTATCATGAAAAGAATTCCGTTTATTCTGCTCTTCTGAGATCCCTTGCATATAAATTTTCTCATCCTGTTTAATGGGAGAGAAAAACACTGCTTTATATGTTTGCTCGCAGCTTCCCTGAGAATCCATGGGTGAACTTGTCTACAAATCTTTGCATTTAAATTGTAGGTTTCTCCTCCTAATAGCAGGCCAGCTTTCCAGAAGTAGAGCTCTATGTCTCATTTAACACCATTTTTTAAACTTGGGAAGGTAGATATTAGTATTTAATGGACAATCTTGATATAAATATACTTTTATGGGTCCTACATTTTTGTAGAAAATTAAAAGTAATAATGATGAAAATAATGGAATACTGATCAGAATACCCCTTGCTGTGCTTCACAGTTCTAATGGACTCATTTGACCAAACTCCTTTTTGTTCCTCTCTGTGTCTCTCACATCACATTGAGCTTCATTTGCCTATTCTATCAGGCATCTCTAATTAGACTTCTCCCTTCCCTTCCAAGTGTATTCCTCTATGAGTCTATGGCACTGAACTCTGCTGTGTCCCAAGATAAAAAACCCTGAAATATTCTAGCCTTCAAAACCATACAACTTAATCCGTATGCCTGTATTCTTATCTTTATCCCTTTCTTAGTCTTGTTTACCCTTAGGTGTTCTATAGGTACTTTAAAATAAGAATTATGAGATTCAGTGTCATTGGACAAGAATAAGATCCAGGTTCCATCCACTTGTTTATTCATCCAACCATCATTCAACAACCATTCATCTTACTGTTGCACTGTGTGAAGCACTGGAGACATGCTAATAAATTAGGATCTTACAGTTAGTTAGGTCAGGGTGCATGTGAAAGCTCTTAAAACATTCAGCATGCTGGTGTAGTGACAGCACCACTAGCGGTGGCAGAGAGAAAAGAGGGGCTTCCTTTACCACTTAAGCGTGAAAGTATAGGGGAATGAAGAAGAGGCATTTTGGAGAACATTTTACTACTGAGAAGATCAGTATAGCATTCTGTCATCCTAGTTCTCAACTTCCCTTTCATAAAAGTTTAGAGCCCTGGTAGCTGGGCAGTGGGCACCTGATAGAACACACACATTACCATGTGTGAGGACCCAGGCCCAAGCCTCTGATCCCTACCTATGGGGAGGGGGAGAAGCTTCATGAGTAGTGAAGAAGCAGTGCTTTAAGTGTCTTTCTTTCTTTTTTTTTCTGTCATTATGTTTATTTATTTATTGGATAGAGACAGCCAGAAATTGAGACGAAGGGGGAGATAGGAAGGGAGAGATAGAAAGGAAGACAGACAGAGAGACTCTGAAGACCTGCTTCATCACTTGTGAAGCTTCACCCTGCAGGTGGGGCCAGGGTCTTGAACCCGGGTCCTTGTACATTGTAACATGTGCTCTCAACCAGGTGTTCTATCACCCAGCTCCCAAGTGTCTCTCTGTCTCTCCCTTTATTTATCCCCCTTTCCTCTGAATCTCTCTCTGTCTTGAGAGAGAGAGAGAGAGAGAAAGAGAGAGAACTGAATTGTGACAGCAGTGGAGTCATGGTGCAGGCACTGAACCCCAGCAATAAGTCTGGTGGCAATAAAATATAATAATAATAATAATAACAACAACAATGCCCTGCAGAAGAAAGTTCATTGAGTAGCACATACCTTGTCATGTACTTGGCTCCGGATCAAGTCCTGGCACCTCATGAGAAGTGTTAGTTACACCACTGAAGCTCCCAGTGCTGTGCCTCCCCTCCCCCCCCTCCCCCGTGTCCTTCCTTCTCTCTCTCTCTGAATGAAAAAGTGACCCAGAGTGGTGAAATCATATGTGCATGAGGTCCTGGATATAAATGAAAAGTAGGAAGGGGAAGAGAGACAGACAGGCAGTCAGGCAGACAGTTAGAAGGAAAGAAAGAATGGCAAGCAAGCAGGCAGGCAGGAAGGCAGTCAGACCCTTGTGTCTAAGTTTGTAGGTGAAATCAGTCTTGGAAGTTGAACAACAGTGGCAGAAAGAAAGGGAAGAGTTTAGCTTATTTAATGTGACAACTCTATAAGGTGACTGTCAGTATTATTCTCACACATCTACCACTTCTGCATCCTGTGATAGTCTAGTTAGTGACTGGTGCTCTCAGATCCCTGACTTCCTTATCTGTAAATGGAGATGCCCTAGCTGGGGAAATTACTCAACTGATAGCTCGTAGGACTTGGCATGCCTGAAGCTCCCAATTTGACTGCAGGCACCTGGTTCCACTCATTTTTTTCTATGTATGTATGTATGTATGTATGTATGTATGTATGTATATATGGAAACTATCTCATATGAAAAAAAAAAGTGCTGAATGGTGGCACACCTGGTAAAGCACATATGTTACAATGTACAAGGACCCAGGTTCAAGTCCCTGGCCCCCACCTGTAGGAGAAAAGTCTCATGTGCAGTAGAGCAGTGCTGCTGGTGTCTTTCATTTTCCTCTCTATCTCCTCCTCCCCTCTCCATGTCTCTCTGTCTCTATCCAATAAATAAAAATGTAATTTAATAATTGTGACAGCAGTGGATTCATGGTGCAGTTACTGAACCCCAGCAATAAGCCTGGTGGCAAAAAAATGATGATGATGATGATGATGATGATGATGATGATGATGCTGCTGCTGCTGCTGCTGCTGCTGCTGCTGCCCTGGAGGAGAAGGTTCATTGAGTAGCACATACCTTGTCATGTCCATGGTGCAGGATCAAGTCCTGGCACTACATGAGAAGTGTTATAGCACTGAAGCTCCAGTGCTGTGCCCCTCCACCCCCTTAAAAGAGAAATGAACCTATATATATATATATATATATTCACTATTATACATACACACACACACACACACACATATATATATGTATATATATATATGTATGTATAATAGTGGTTGAGTAATGGCTCACTTGGTACAGCAAACACTTTGCTATGCAGGTCTCTGGCTATCATCCAAAAGGGAAGCATTAGGAGTAGTGAAGCAGTACGGTGGTATCTGTCCTTCTGTCTGTCTCTCTCTTTCTCTGTTCATCCTCTATCTGATTTTATTTTAAATAATACACTATGAGTGTTAGAATTGTACAGGCATGGAACCCCAGTGACAACTGTGGTAGCAAATAATAATATTAGTAATTATAAATCAAAACAAATGGAGATGTCTTTAATTGAGAAGTGGCTTAAGATTTAAATGAAATCAGGTATGTGAAAATTTTGACATCTTAAGTGATAAATGAATAGCTCCCCTTGTTTTTGTTACTGTTGTTTAGTATTGAAGACTTCATGGTCATTATTTTGTTACCTAATTCATGAAAAGAAATGAAGGTATGAATGCAAAAAAAGAAAGAAAGAAAGGAAGGAAGGAAGGAAGGAAGAAAAGAAAGACTGTCATAAATTTTAAAAAGTAGGGAAGTAATTACATTTAAATATTTACTTACTAGTGGACATTCAGCTTCATTCCTTCTCAATCCACTTTGAAGGAATTGGCCCTGGAGGGGAAGGCAGCAGAAGAAATACGATCTTTGGCAATCTGTGGGGAAAAAAAAAATCCTTCTTGGGATAGTTGAGAGTTAAGTATCGCTTTCAGCTACTGGGTCCGGATTTAAAAAAAAAAAAATCTGTCATCCAAGTTCTCACCTGCCTTTCGTAAAAGTTTAGAGAACCGACAGGACAGCAAATATGTTTTAATAATTGTATTCAAATGTCAGATTTAATTAATTCATATCCAGAAGACAAGCCAAAAATAATTTTTCAAGGAGCTTTGGAATTTCTTTCTTTTCCTCCTCCAACCCAGTTTCAAGGTGATAACTGTAGATGAAAATCTTCCCAAACATGTGCAAAAGCAAGCAGAGAGATATTTATAAAAACACCACCAGGGAGGCAGAAGTGCCTGTAAGCACTGTATTCTGTCGTCAGGTGTGGTGTTCAGGAACTCTATATGTAGAAGAGCTATAGAGTGGATGATTTGGGCTGTGACTGGAATGTATGAGTGCACTCTGCTCGAGGTGAGGTTGTAGGTGTGTGTCTGCTTGCAGAGAGTGGTCAGGTTAGAAGGTCAGCATGCCCAGAGAAGCCACTGTGTCTCCAAACTAGCCAGAAATTGCCTGTTACTGATACATTGCCTGTTACTGATACTGAAAATAGCATTTTCTCACTTGCAGAGCGAATTGCTAAAATAAGATACTTGAACCCATCAGATGAAATGTAAAGAAGTACAGTGACCAAAAAGGACCCCCTAAAGTCCCTCTCCAGGTTGAGGCCCTTGCCCCACTCACTCCACCCTACCCCTGTTTTGCAGGGTCCTGCATTTGTACAGATTAGGACCTGACAGCTCCTGAGTTTTCAGTGATAACAGCCATCTGACTTGATCAGAGTTCAATGGATTTTCACTAAAATAGAATCATCGCCCTGGTGATGGATAGAAAAAGTAAAGCAATACATCCTGATAAATGCTCTGCCTGCCTTCTACCTCTCCCCAGGGGTGACCTTGTGCAATCCGTAAGAGAGCCAGGCAGAGCCCTGGTCACTGCTGCAGCGCAGCAGGACTTGGAAATTTAAGTAGCTTTGAAACCCATCAATGGGGTGAAGGGGGAATGGCCTGAGAAAGCAATGGATCATGCTTAGAGGGCTCCGAGGGAAACAGGGTACGCTGAAGGTCAGTGTGCAGCCAGGTCCTGGAGGAGCCGCTGGAGCCCTCATTCTCATTCACCGGAGGCTGTGGCCCTGTGAGGCAAGATCAGTAGAGGAGTACAATAAGACCGGAATTTTCAGAGCATGTAATTTCTTCTCCAGAGTGAAAGGCACCAGAGAATAGTGTAGAATGAGCTTTAACCTGGAATGAGTTGGCAAAGGTAGGGGGGCAAGGGGTGAGGTGTGGGCATGTATACTGTCCAGATCTCCCCTCTGAATACCTAGGAGGAGGCTGTAGGAGGAATCACTTGGCCGTGAGGTCCAGAGAGAGTGCAGCAATAACACACAACATTTTTGGTGTTCCAGGTTTGATCCCAGTCACCACCAATACTGCTCCTTTATTTAGCAGAAAAGCCAAAACAAAACAGGACTTGTATATAAGAATCACTTGGCTTCTATAACATGGCATTTGTTTTTCCAAGCCAGTTAGCATTGGCTAGCTGTGGATATTTTGAACCCCACTTACCACCCTTCAAGATCAACAGTCTAACCTAGAGAAGAAACTCTAGTAAAAGAGGGTGGTCCTGGAGGCTCCTGGGTCAGCCCCCTCCTCTTGTCCTTGATGCTGAATAGGGACTAGAAGCTTCTGGGTGACTGAAGAAGTTCAACATTGGCAGGCGCCCATTAGTGTTGGGTACAACTTGCTGAAAGAAAATATTAAAATAAAAATTAGATCATAAATTTGGAGCCACAGTTACCAAGCCTAAAGTGCAAATTGCCAAACAAGTCAAGAGACTCATTAGCATTTTATGTAAATCAGTTATTACTGTTCTCCACTTCCTTAATTATCCATGTTATTTCAATACAACCCTTTCTTTGATGTCCCAATTCTATATTTAAATAGTGCAAGATTTCTATCGTATCCTCCCGCAGAGGTTTGTGCCATGCAAAAAACATGCCAAGAGCAGCTATTTTAGAGACTACAGGGAAATGTTTAATTGGTTCATCCCATTTGAGTTATGAGGGTGTATCACTGAGCACATAAAATCAGAAACATGGAAAGTACTAGCTTGGTAAGTACTAGTTTACTGAAACCTGCAAGAGACTACTCAAAAATTTGCCCCTAAGACTTTTTGATTCTCCATGGGAGCTGATTCAAAGGGAAATTTTGCAAACTTCATTGAATTTTGTTAAACGATTGATTTATAATTGAAATATTTGGAAATAAAAGCCCGGCAGTCCTCTTTTCCTTTGGCACAGTGAATAGTGAGTGAGTAGGGAAACTCTTCTCCAAGGACTCCCAACTAGTTCATCTTTGCTGAAAGTTTAACACATTTGGATCATCACATGTTTGTTGAGGTCTTATTCTCAAGTTGTCTAAAATTGGAGGAAGTTTCATAAATTACAGATTAGTATGTTCTTTTCCTATTAAGTAAATATATGTAGTCACAGGGAACTGATTAGTTACTCTCACTAGCTCCTGAGCAGATGTTTTAGTATTCTTTGCCACTTAACCTTTTCTGTCTCCTGTCCACAACCCAACTGATTTTTAAAAATACTTACTGAAGTCAGTCTATAAAGGGAGTCTTCTTTGAATGTGAACCAGAACCGAAACACAGAAACAAACAGATGAGAATCTACCCTTTCCACGTATTCTTGAGCAGTGCTTGTATCCAGGATTTTTTTTTTCCCCCTTGAAGAAAGAGCAGATATAGGGTAAAACCAGGATTTGGTGTTAGATAGAATCAAGGTCAAGACTAAACTGTGTGACATTGCTTAAATCATCTACCCTTCCACTCACTCAAGTGAGACAAAACTAGCAGGAGCTCTTCCCTTGAATTAATGTCATAGAGACTAGCATTGGTGTATATATAGAAAGCTTTTAGAATCTAGTAGGTGCTTACTAAATGGCAAGCTTGAGCCTCACCTCTAGGTTGGGCATCTATGTGTTTACATAGATTATCACACTGAATCCTCAAAAACACAAGTATTGGGAGTTGGGCGGTAGTGCAGGGGGTTAAGTACATGTGGCACAAAGAGCAAGGATCCCTGTTCGAACCCCCAGCTCCCCACCTGCAGGGGAGTCGCTTCACAAGCGGTGAAGCAGGTCTGCAGGTGTCTATCTTTCTCTCCCCTCTCTGTCTTCCCCTCCTCTCTCCATTTCTCTCTGTCTTATCCAACCACGACAGCATCAATAACAACAACAATAATAACTACAATAAAACAACAAGGGCAAGAAAAGAGAATAAATAAATATTTTTTAAAAACACAAGTATTATTACTACTTCTTCTAGCGTTTGCCCCGGCTAGGAAGGATCGTCAGTTTCCCCAATGAATGGGTACTCACGGGATGCACCACCATGGGAAGGTCGATCCAATGCATCCCATTATTACTACTGTGCATATTTAACAAATGAGGAAAGCAGATCTCTGGAGGCAAGTGATTTGTCCAGGTAGACACAGAATCAAGTATGGGAGCTGAGACTAAGTTCTCTGAGCTAGAGAGACAACTTTATTTTTTTAAGTTTTTATTTATGAAATGGAGACACTGACAAGACCATAGAATAAGAGGGGTACAATTCCACACAATTCCCGCCACCGAAACTCCATATCCCATTCCTTCCCCCAGTAGACCTCCAATCTTTAACCCTCTGGGAGCATGGACCCAGGGTCATTGTGGGATGCAGAAGGTGGAAGGTCTGGCTCCTGTAATTGCTTCCCCACTGAACATGGGCATTGACAGGTTGATCCATACTCCCAGCCTGTCTCTCTCTTTCCCTAATGGGGCAGGAATCTGGGGAGGTGGGGCTCCAGGACACATGGTGAAATTGTCTGCCCTGGGAAGTCCAGTTGGCATCACAGTAGCATCTGGAACCTGCTAGCTGAAAAATAGTTAAGATAGAAAGCAGAGCAAATTGTTGACTAATCATGAACCTAAAGGCAAGAATATTGCGGATGGAGATCTGGGATCTCCATTTTGGAAAAAGCTAGTAGGTCTATTTAGGTATATTCCAAGGAGCCCATGACCCAAGTAGTTTTCGCCTGCGCTTGACATCTAATATGCAGGTGACCTAAACTATTGTCTGGGGGGGGGGTGGTATCATGGTTGGAAAAAGGACCAGAAAGCTGGGTCAGGGAAGAGAGTAGCTCCCGAATATGGGAAAAGTGTATAAATATTGTTAGCTGTAAACCCCATCAATCTGATCTGGGGCCCCATGTTGTGCACAGCAGCCTATGTAACCTCTGCATCCCCTGTAGGTCTGAGCTCACATCCTGTGGTCACAGCTAGGACCATTCTAGTCTGCACCAATTTCAGGACCCATCATCTTCGGGTGATAGGCAGATTATGCTATCCAACCTCCCTTCAGAGAATGGAACATTCCCTACCATTGTTGATTCACATTGAGGGCCAGGTCCGATAGGGGCCCATAAAGGGGACCATTATGTTGTTCCTGATGGAGATGACCAGTGGCAGTGTGAAATGGCTGTTAGAGTTCTAGGCCCATCATGTCTGTGTAGGAACCCAGGGCTATCTGACTAGGGCCCCAGATGATGGGGTGGCCTGGTAGTGACGAAAGAGTCATCATTAGAGTATGCCAGTCTCTTGCCCTTATTCAGTTTTTGTAGTCCTTCCTTTGTCTGACAAGAGACAACTTTTGACAGAAACAATAGTTTGTAGTAGGCTTGATATTAAAGAAGGGAGGAAAGAGCCCAGCATTTCTGTACCTGTATCTTTTTAAATGGTAGTATTTACAGAAAATTTATCTCTGCAGACAAAAATTATTAAAATATTTTATCTGACTTATTAGTTATTTATTTAATAAGCTTGTTTATGGGGCATGTTTAGTCCTAGGTCCTTGGTTCTTTACAACTAAAAACTCACTTAACTACTCACTTGGGTGGGAGTAGTTAGCATAATGGTTATGCAAAACAGATTCTCAGATTCTCATGCCTGAGGCTACAAGGTCCCATGTTCAATCTCCCCACCCCCCACCATTAGCCTGAGCTGAGCAGTGCTCTGGTTAAAAACAAACAAAACAAGGGGGGAAAAAAACCCTCACTTAGCCATTTAGCAAATGTTTATTTTTGAGAGAAAACAGGTATGTATTTGGTGGGGGCGGCAGCACATGTACCAGAGTGATGTCTGGCTCGCTCTCTCTGTTTTTCTCATTAATAACATAAATAAAATCTTTTTAAAAAAAAAAAGAAAGAAAGAAAAAGGAAAAAACTGATTTTTCTCTTTCTTTTTTAGTTTTATTTAAGGAGGAGCAGAGAGAGAACTAGAGCATCACTTTGGCATATGTGATACTGAGGTTCAGACTTGGAACCTCACATAATTGTGTCCCGCCTTCTACCACCTCCCCAGTCACTAAATTTTATTTTAAAAACCATGATTTTCATGGGGCCATACAGTGGTGCACCAGTTGAGTGCACAGCTTACCAAGCGCAAGGACCCATATTCAAATCTCTGAAACTGCAATTGGTGAAGCAGTGCTGCTGGTGTCTTTCTCCCTCTCTGTCTCCCCTCCCCTTTCAATTTCTCTCTATCAATATCAAATTGAAGAAGAAAAAGTTAAGAAGAGGAAAAAAAATGGGCCATCAGGAGTCTGGGATTTGCTGTGCAGGCACTGAACCCCAACAAGAACCCTGTTGGCCATTAAAACAATCAATCAAATATTTAAAAAATGAAAAGCAGGATTTTCCTGATAATATATTGGCATATTAATGATAGATAAACTAGAAAATCCAGGTGTTCCTGAAGGATAAAGATGTATTTTAAGCCTTTCTAATCCTACCCATTGTAAACATCAGTATATTAGTGGAAAGAGAAAGCATGTGTTCTATACAAGGAAACTATCCCAGCATTATTATTATCATTGTTATTATTATTGTGCTGCCAAGTTTATAATTTGAACGAAATGTCCACATGATGTTTCCACTGTTCCTGGTGACTCCCTCCCCCCATAGGGACAGAGAAAAATAGAGGAAATAAGAGAAGGAAAGATAAAGCAAGAATGGGAGGAAGAGAGACACCTACAGCACAGCTCCATCTTTGATAAAGCTTCTCCCTAGCAGGTGGGGACCAGAGGCATGTAGTAATGTGTGTGCTGTATCAGTTATACAACCACTCAATCCTCTTGTCCTAGTTTCTTCACTCTGTTTTAAGATTCTGATCTTAACTTAGAAGTTACTACTTCATGATCCAAGACAAACTGGACAGAAGACCAGCCAGGGATGCACATTCTGAGATACTGTCTTTCTTCATACAGTTTGTCATTTTATTAAATGTGGCTGTAACATAAGCATCAAACTTGTCATCAAGTGATATTCCAACAAAGCCCAAAATAAAACTTTGAAAATTCATATATCAGCACCCCCCCCCAAAAGAAGTCATTCTCAGCCCTTTCTCCTTCTGTCTTGGAACTACCAAACTACCATCTCACCCCCACCCCCATATATTACCATGTGGACCTTGGATTCACGAACTATGATCAGCCTACAGTATTTACTATTTCCTTACTTGCATTACAGAAATTCCATAGCTCGTACGGAAAAAGTCTCTCCTCACCACCACCACCCCCCCCCCCCACACACACACACATTCCGTGACTAGTGAGTTTTCATCACCAGGAAAGCACATTGTTTCAACTATCAAAGTCTACAGTCTAAAATCATCATCATGTATTTTCATCAGAATGAAATATCGGGCACTCTGCTCAGTGCAAGGTTTTATTAATGATGTGCTGTCAGGGGCTGGATGTTCTGCATATTTGCATATTAAACAGCTGAGTGAAGAAACATTCCTTTTATTGCTGCAGGGAATAAATCAGTTTAAAGCAAGTTCTCATCATTTATACTCCTTTCAGCTAAGTCTTCTTTTATTGAAATAAATTGTTGAAGTGCTTTGCTCATTCTTTGAATACTGATGAAATTTACCTTGATAGGACCTCAGGAAAAAATAATATTTTCTTAAAGGTGCAGTATTGTCCCATTTTTTAGTATTACTTTAATACATTATTGATAAGATAATTTAGAAATATCAAGAGAAAGGGGAAGAAAAACAATTGTGAATAAAGACTGTGTCCCCTCAGGATGGCTTTATCCAAATGTCTTTACTGGAGGGAACATAAGTAAATAACAAACAAAAAACGTTTCTAATTTTTCTTAATGAAAAATTTTGTTTTTGCATTCAAATCCCAGAGGGTAGTATATTATAGTCACATACAAGGACACAGTGTCCATCAAGTCTCAGTGCTCACTACCGCCTATGAAGGCACACAAGAGATTTCAGGAAGTCATGCTATTTTCATATATATATATATATATATATATATATATATATATATATATATATATATATATATAATGTCCACCCCTAGGCTAGGGGTTCAATGGCAGTTAGGCCCCTTGTAAATGCTTTGGGTTTCTCTGTATATTTAAAAAAAAATAAATAAATAGGTGGCCCACATCATGTTTACTTGGTTTTGTGGAAAACTCTTAAGTCACTTGCCAGCCTATTAAAATGGGAAGCCTTTGCATAAAAATTCAAATTACTAGCCTCTCTTGAAAAATTGGAGATCTGCTAGCCTCTGAGCCAGTTCCATGCTCTGTTCACTCTTGAAGCAAGAGAAATGATTCTCTCTGGTCAACGCAGTTCTCACCATTTACTCCCTGTTGTGTTCTTTCTGGCCGTCATACTTCATGATGTCTCTGTGGGGCCAACAGGCATTTTTTTTTACATCTGATTTATACCTTTTCTCTTGGCAGTGGGTTCAGTTATGTAAAGTGCTTGGCAGGACCTGGCACATAGTAAGTAAGCATCCAATAAGCATTAGTTGGTATTAAAATGGTTGAACACATGGAAACTGAGGTTAGTCAGTGAAATAAATCTCTTTGCAATATTTTGATAAGAGCCAAACATTTCTTAGACTGCCAATCTTCTGGTTTCCTGATCATTTATTAATAAAAATTCTTCTTATTTTAATTTTTGTTATATTTTATATTTGTTATTTTTGATAGAACAGAGAGAAATTGCAAGGGATGGGTAAGATAGAGAGAGAGAGAGACAAAAAGAGACACCTGCAAACCTGATTCACCACTTGTGAAGCTTTCCATTCCCCCTGCAGGTGGAGACCAGGGGCTTGTAATGAGTCCTTGCACAGAGTAACAGGTGTGCTCAGTCAGATGCATCACCACCTGGCCCCTTCCTGATCAATTTTATATGTAAAAAATAGCCCTCGCCAACCCTTCAAATCTGGGTTTGCATATGCCTTGTCAGGAAAATCTTTTCTGGCCATTCTATTTATTTATTTATTTTTTATTGCTACCAGGGTTATCACTGGGGCTTGGTGCCAGCACTACTAACCGATGGCACAGCCCCCACAAGATTTTCTGATTATTTATTTTCAAGTTTTTGGGTCCAGACAGAGATAAATTGAGAGGAAGGAGATAGAGAGGGAGAAAGATGAACAGACACCTGCAGCCTTGCATCACCACTTGTGAAGCTTCTCCCTTGCAGGTAGGGAATGGGGACTCGAACCTGGATCCTTGCACAAGGTAGTGTGTGCACTCAGCTGGATGTGCCACCACCTGGTGCCCTGGCCATACTGTTTTAAATTGCAACTCTCTTCCTAAAAATTTCATCCTTGTATCACCTTTGCTTTATTCTCTCTGTAGCCGATTGCCATCTGACACACCTTATTTCTTTATTCTGTCTGTTCACTTGTTCACTGTCTAGTCTCCTTCCCAACTCGAAACAGGAAGCTCAGAATTTTGTTTGTTTCAGTCCCAGCTGTAAATGAGCACCAATATCTATTCCTGACTTCTAGTAAATACTGTGAATACATAACTAACCTTTACTGACTAATTGAACATTACTATAGGAGTAGATGGGTACTTGGAGATACTTGCTATATAGACTTTCCTCCATCTTTTCAGAAATTCCTTGCAACAAGATTTATTTTGTTGTTGTTGTTGCCATTTGTTTTTGTTTTTGAACACTTGTGGCAAGTAGGTTTATGAGCTGGTTGCAACATAGAAGGGGAAGATGGCAAGACAGGTCCGGTGCTCAAGAAGTCATGACCTTGCCAAAAGTCCTTACAGAAATCCTGTTTACTGTATGCAGAGCAACTTTGTGCTTCCTTAAATATCTGGTATAAGCATAGAATGGATACATAAGATAAGAAAGTAACAGTAGACTTGAAAAATAAGGAGTCTCGAATAAGAACTGAGCTGACACATATCTAGAAGAAGGCCAGGATTTGAACTGGTTATTACAAAGGAGGAATGACAGTAAACTCACCCCATTCCAGACCTTCCTGTAGGCCAGGCTCAGAGCACTTCTTGGAAAGTCCCTGCCTTTTCCATTTTACTTGGGAGATGACAGGCTCTGAGAGAGTGAGTTGCCTCCCCAGGGCTGTACTGCACATTCAGTCTCCACAGCGGGCAAGGTTGGTTCAGGTCCTTTCCCTTTAATCACACTGCCTCTCACTGTGGAGCCCTGAGCTTCTAGAATCTCAGGGATGCTATTTGGGAAAATAGCCGAGTGGAAAAATCTGCATCTCATATCAGAGAGTGGGTTTGGGAAGCATGTGCCTCTTGCTGGCCTGCCATATTGATAGATCGGGAGGTCACTTAGTGGCACCTGGGATGCTACAACCCATTCCTCCTCATGGAGAAGTCAAGGTGAAGATGTGGAACCAGCATTCAAAGAATATACATTCAAGGATGAGTGAATACAATATTAGCCCAGGCTTTTTAATTTTATTTATTTTATTTTTTTGTCTTGAAAGAAACAGTAAAAAGCTCTTATTCCTGTTTCTCTGCCAGGAGTAGTATTGTTTCTATATAAATCATTTGTGACAGAAGCTCCTTATTTTTAAGTGGAAAATGCACATTTAATAACAGGGAGAATAATGTTCAAATATCCTCTCATTGATGGCTGCCAAGAGAACAGCCGCATGGGTTGTTTCTGGAGAACAAGATGCAGCATATAAACGGGCCAACATACCCATTGCCTGGGCTTCAGCAGAGCTCTGAGCTGGGCTTCCCCAGACAACCTAACCTATGGCAGTTGAGTGATTTTATGCTTCAAAATTCTGCATTTACAGTCTGAGCAATAGCACATCTGGCAGAGAGCATACATTATCATGTACAAGGACCTGAGTTCAAACCCTTGGTCCACATCTGTGGGGGGGGGGCAGGGGGAGGTAGAAAGGTAGATCTTCAAAAGTAGTGAAGCAGTGGTGCAGGTGTCACTCTCTTATTCTCTTATCTCCTGCTTCTCTCTCAATTTTTTATATTTATTTTATTTATTTTTTCCCTTTTGTTGCCCTTGTTGTTTTATTGTTGTAGTTATTACTGTTGTTGTTGTTGGATAGGACAGAGAGAAATGGAGAGAGGGAGGGGAAGACAGAGAGGAGGAGAGAAAGATAGACACCTGCAGACCTGCTTTACCGCCTGTGAAGCGACTCCCCTGCAGGTGGGGAGCCGGGGTTCGAACCGGGATCCTTACGCCGGTCTTTGTGCTTTGCGCCACCTGCGCTTAGCCTGCTGTACTACAGCCCGACTCCCCTCTCTCAATTTTTATCTTTATCCAAAAAGAAGTACAATATTAATATCTTTAAAGACTCAATTTTTCATCTGTAAAATGGGTGCAGTATTAGCTTCTACCATTAAGACTTGGAGTGAAGTTTACATAAGAAAAGACATCTAAAACTGGGTAATCAATGCTTTAAGTAGTCGTTGGGTGGCTGGACAGATAGCTCAATGGGAAGATAGGGACTTGCATTCTTAAGAATCCTGGTTTAGGGTGCTGGGCGGTATTGCACCGGGTTAAGCACACATAGTACAAAGTACAGACCTGCATAAGGATCCTGGTTTGAGCCTCCAGCACTCCACCCGCAGGGGGTTGGGGGGGGGGAATCACTTCACAAGCAATGAAGCAGGTCTGCAGGTGTCTATCTTTCTCTCCCCCTCTCTGTCTTCCCCTCTTCTCTCAATTTCTTTCTGTCTTATACAACAACAGCAGCAGCAACAACAATCGAAGGTGATGGCCTCCAGGAGCAATGGATTTGTAGTTCAGGCACCTAGCCCCAGTGATAACCCTGAGGGGAAAAAAAAAAAAGAATCCTGGTTTAATCCTTGTTACCATTTGTACTGGAATACTCTGCCTTCTCTGTCTCTGTCTCTATCTTCAGGGTTATTACTGTGGCTTGATACCTGCACTACAAATCCACTGCTCCTAACAACCTTTTTTTCCTTTTTTTTTTTTCTTCTGTTATTAGATAGGACAGAAAGAAATTGTGAGAGGAGGGAGAGATGGAAAGAAAGAGAGACGCCTGCAGACCTGCTTTGCCACTTGTGAAACTTGACGCCTGCAGGTGGGGAGCCTGGCGCTAGAACCGGATTTTTGCTTGGGTCCTTGCACTTAGTACTGTGTGCGCTTAGCCAGGTGCACCACTACCCTCCCCCCTTTCTATCATGATAATCTTTCTAGCCCGTATGAAATAAATTTCAAAAGTAATTTCTTTTAAAGTAGCCATTGATCATAAGGGGCTGCTTGAATTTAAATTAATTAACATTTAGATAAAAAGTTGAGACACATGATCATACATTTCAAGTGCTGACCATTTTTCTAGCAACTGCCATATTGGACAGAACAGATGGAAAACATTCCCATCATGGTAGAAAATTCTTTTGGCCAGTGCTGGTCTCCAACCCTTAGCTCACTGGGGGCACAGCATGAAATGTGATGTTTCTTAATTTTATTTTCATGCATCTATAAGGAAATAAAAGGAGACATCCTACATACTTGAGTCAGAGCTGTTGTAATTGTTTCAATCAGCTGGGGTTGGTGCCATTGAGAAGTGCCTACATGCACAAGAAAAAAGGACATGGAGTTTGATAATACAAGGCACTGTCTGGTAAAAGACACTGTCCGGGGAGAGCTAGAGTCTGAGGGCTCCAGGTCCCGATCTCCAGGGATTTACATATTATAGGTGTTAACCTGATTAACACAGGCCTGGCTCCTCGTTAATTACCTGAAGTGGAATGGACAGTTTCCAATACTCAGCACAAACAGTCTTGTGTTGACTCTGCCTCTTACTAGTTATTTGGCCTTGGGAAGTTACTCTTTAAGTCAGTCCTTCTTCAGAGAGGCCTTTTATATTTTCTTGCCTTGGCTTGAGAATAAATCCCCTAGAGGGCTTGTTAAAACACAGTTCCTGGCCCCATCCCTAGACCTTTTCATTCTGTAGGTCTAGTCTCAGGACTGGGGTTCTGCATTTCTACAGCACTCAGTAATGCTGAGAAGTCCAGCCCTCGCAACCAGATAGGGAGCAGCCAGCCCCCTGTTAAGCCTCAGTTTCTTTTTTTGGAAAGAGGTACTCTTACAGCTGATCATTATTGTAAGGGCTGAGAAAATGAGTATGTGTAAAATCCATAGCGATGATCTGTGGAGACCCAGTGCTGTTTCTATTGTTTTATTTATTTGTTTGTTTGTTTATTTATTTTTACCAATAATTGTCTTTATTCTACAAATCAGAGTCTGTTAGAATTCTTTCTTTTAAAGATTTATTGGATTGTCAGAAAAATTGTGACATATTTTTCTATGTATAAATTCACCAGGACTCTTTTGACAACTCAGTATTTCGAGAAAAAGAGAACCAGAGCATCACTTCCGTGTATGCAGTGACTGCCTGGAACGGAACTCAGGAACATATAGAAATGCTATAGAACTATAGAAAGGCTACTATTTCAACAGAAAGCTTCCTTCTTTATCTCCATATATGTTTCGGTGAAGCATTCATGTCTCAGAAATAGAAGGCACAAGAAAATAAACTCAGAGTTAGAACTTGGAAAAACTCTTTAGTTAGGTACTTAGTATTAGTAGAAAATTGGGGACACATACAGATTATTTGCCTACACTGTTTTCTGTGAAAAGTGTACCACAAGCTGCATTTGGGCATGTTCCCACTTGGCTTTTTATTTGGGGGTGTCAAATGATCTCATAAAAGCAAAACAACAAGCCCCCAGTAGAGTCACGTATTTTAAGCTCAACATCACCCAACCTAGACTTAGAGTTTTAGCTCTCTTAAAAATGGCGTTTTAATTCAATAAATCGGGACTCACCTGATGAGTACTGGCTAGGTAATCTGCCTGCTAAACTCCCGCCAATTCCCTCAAAGGAAAATAACTATAATACCCAAGCTGCCTTTTTCCTAGTGTAACATCCAGATTCCTTTCTGCCTAGAAAAGCCTTTCGTTTTGTACAGCTCCTGGGAGCTCTGTTCTATCTGCAAGATTAGATGTTGCCTAATTCAGATTGATCTTGCTTGAATACTCTTAAAAATCTTGATATACTTCAGTCTGTCCTTTTGGAAGCCACAGTCTCCCTACCAGGGCCTCTTTACCCTTTTTGACATCCAGTGTAACTTGGTCCAGCCCCTGAGCTATTGCTATGCAGTCTGTTCGAGTCTCTCCTTCTCACTGCGGCAAGATGACTAGTCAGAGTTTCCATTCTGATTTTATGACCTTGGGAGGGATAGGAGAGATCTATGAGGTCATCGTGGCTGTGCTCAGCCTGGGTAGATTATTCCCTAATGGTGCAGTCAAGGATTTGGTCCACTCTCATTTCAAATGACCTAAGTGATGAGGCCCTGGGACCTCCCTTGGGAAGCTATTCTGCAGCCTAACAACTCTCACTGTGAGAATTTTTTTGTATGTTTCTAGTATTCTGAGCCTGACACAATAAGGCTATAAAGAGCTAAGTCTGTTTAAGGGAGCTCTTCACCTAGGAATGATCTCATAATAGTCACTTTTGTTATAAATCTTCATCCAGCTTGGGAGTTAAGTGCAAGTTACAATGAAACCTAGGGACTCTTTATCCTAAAATGCAAGTATAGCCCCCAAAATGAAAATTAATGCTGGGAAGCAACTCCATCTACCAACTGTGTGCACACTGTAACTGTCCTATGACTGTTACAATATTTCATGTGGCAATATGTTTTTTGCTTATGTGCTGTTAAATGCAAAAGCAGCAAAGCTTTTGCTATTGAAAGCTTAGCACAAATTTCATAGCTTCCTACTTTGAAACTCTTCTGACGATTGTCCCTCATTCTGTTTGCCAAGGAATGAGATCTCAGTCTGTGTCTTTTTTCTATGGAAGGGGGAAGAATCTCTCTGTAATTATGATCTCAGCTGAGAGCCTAATGGGAGGTTTATTCTTGCTGAGGAAAAGATATCGGGGTGGGGGGGGGTAAAGAATGACAGAAAAGGAGGAAAGCCAAAATACATGAGGAGGAAGGAGAATAAATGAAATAGAAATTGAGAATTAAAAGTAGAAATGCAAATAAAAGAAAGGAAGAAAAGGCAGTGTGAGGATCGAGACAAGGAAGGAAATTGAAAATAGACTTAGGATTTATAGATTTGGGAAAAGTCACTCATACTATCTGTTTTGAAATATAGCAGTGAAGTTTCACCTTTTTTAATATTTATTTATTATATATTCCCTTTTGTTGCCCTTGTTGCTTTATTGTTGTAGTTATGATTGATGTTGTTGTTGTTGGATAGGACAGAGAGAAATGGAGAGTGGAGGGAAAGACAGAGGGGGAGAGACAGATAGACACCTGCAGACTTGCTTCATTGCTTGTGAAGTGACTCCCCTGCAGGTGGGGAGCCGGGGGCTGGAACCGGGATCCTGGATGCTGAATCCGGGATCCTGGGGGCTGGAACCGGGATCCTGGGGGCTGGAACCGGGATCCTTACACCGGTCCTTGCGCTTTGTGCCACCTGTGCTTAACCCGCTGTGCTACCGCCCGACTCCCTAGTTTCACCTTCTTGATTCTTCCTTTGCTGAAGAATTGGACTTCTTTTTCTTTCCTTCTTTCTTTCCTTTAATCTGCCACCACGGTTATCTCAATAATTTCCTCCCCTTCCCTTCCTTCTCCTCTACTCTCCTCGTCCCTCTCCTTCCCACCCCTACCTCTCTTCTTTTTCTATTTATATGATAGAGAAATTGAGGAGAGATGGGGAAATAGAGAGCTATAGATAGATAGACAAATAGATAAATGGATGATTGATAGATAGATAGATAGATAGATAGATAGAGGTAGACAGCTGCAGACCTGCTTCAATGTTTGTGAAGTCCCCTCCCCTGCAGGTGGGGAGCAAAGGGACCAGATTTATTTAAACTTTATTTGTTTTATAGAATAGAGATAATTTGAGAGGGAAAGGAGATGGAGAGGGAAACAGAGACAGAGAGACACCTGCAGCATTGCTTCACCACTAGTGAAGTTTTTCCCCTGCAGGTATGGACTGGGGACTTGAACTTGGGCCCATGCTAGGTGTGCTACACCCCAGCCCTGAAATCAGATTATTTTTTAAAAATTATTTATAAGATGGAAATATTAACAAGACTATAGGATAAGAGGGGTACAATTCCACACAATTCCCACCCCCAGAACTACGTATCCAAATCCCCTCTCTTGATAGCTTTCCTATTCTTTATCCCTCTGGGAGTATGGACCCAGGATCATTGTAGGGTTCAGAAGGTGGAGATCTGGCTTTTGTAATTGCTTCTCTGCTTAACATGGGCATTGACAAGTTGATCCACACTCCCAGACTGTTTCTCTCTTTCCCTAGTGGGGCAGGGATCTGGGGAGGTGGGACTTCAAGACACATGGTAGGGTCATCTGTCCAGGGAAGTCAGGTTGGCATGATAGTATCATCTGGAACCTGGTGGCAAATTAATGAAGCTGAAGGGTTGACATTCCATGTCTGATGTCTCTGAACACAGTCCGAAGTGAAGCATGCTGAGGTAGTACTGGTTGCATTGCTTAGGTTGGGATCAGCAGATGCAGTATCAGTTGGTATAAACTGAGAGAAGCATGCAGCAAAGTGAGCCCCACCCTAGAGGTTCCAGGCCTGGGAAAAATATGGGCTTTATAGAAAAAGGGGAAGGTTCCTGCTGTCTAAGGATTTAAGAAGGCAAGAGACAGTTACTGTAAGCAGAAATTGACCTCCAGAAACCATTGTCTCTGACCAGGAGATAGGTCTCTCATTTCTGAAATTCATCCAGGAAAGCAAACTCTCCTTTGACAACACAAGATGCTACTGGTGCCATACAGAGTCCAAATTCCAGAAGCAAAGATCTGATCTGAATACCTCTATCTCAGTTCTCCACATCTTTTCCTGGGTGACACACCATAGCCAACATGAGACTAGGCCTTATGAGTGAGTTTATTTTTATCTTTATTTTATCATTGAAAACACATTTCCTTCCAGTGAGAGTTCTGATGATATTAAAGGTCATGAGTTGAATAACCAACCACCCAAATTAGCAGCATTTTATTTCCATCCATTCACAGAGCTCTGTCATCTTCACTCATGATACGACAGTCACCCCAAGTCACAGTAAGTAGATATTGGAACATGATTCTAATAATGTCCTTGATGTTCCTAGGGCACAGTTATAATTTAATACTAAAGCTCTCATATCTCATCAAATCATGATATTTTTTTTTAAAGTTAAAGTATTGTACAGATCAAAAAAGGAGCACTGGAAATAGAGAAATCTGTTTTCAGTGTGGGCTGTAGTTGTTTAAGGATTTGTTCTATTGCACACTGATAAATATTTATCATGGTTAAGTGAACAATCATTTGGAGACAGATACCATTTTATGAAGCAGCTTCTCAGGGCATCCTAATTGTAACTCTGCCTTGCCGTTTTATGTTTTATCGGAATATGCAGGCATATACTTTATGAGGTTGGGTAATGAAGAAAGAGAGGCCCAAATAAACCTATTTGCTAAGAGTAATTGTTATCTATAGCTCAGCAATCCTCAGTTCTCATAGTCTCCATTACACAATACAACGCAAGCAGTTCATAGCTCAATTAGACCTAACTTGCTTCATTTTTAGGCATTATGTTATTCTAAATTAACACTATATTTCATATTCTCCAGGTCTGACTATTAACTAGATTTTGGAACCTTCAGAGTTTATTATTTAGTAATCCCTGAAGCTCTCAAGTAGGCATTTTTAAATTCATGCATTAAAATAGATTAAAAATTAGCAGGAGAGGCATGTTAAGTAGTTCACCCCATTTCTTTGGCTAATTGTGCTAGTAGAAGTAAAAGTAAAATGCAAGTGAGGTCAGATCTGGTGGAGCACAAATGAACCACCTGTATGTGGCTGGCTACTGAAACTGGGATTGCTTAATTTTTTTTAAATTTATTTTAAAAAGACATTAACAAAACCATAGCATAGGAGGGTACAACTCACCAGATTTCCATATCCCATCCCTTTCCCTGATAGCTTTCCCATTCTTTATCCTTCTGGGAGTATGGACCCAAGGTCATTATGGGTTGCAGAAGGTGGAATGGTCTGGCTTCTGTAATTGCTTCCCTGCTGAAAATGGGCATTGACTGGTTGATCCATACTCCCAGCCTGCCTTTCTCTTTCCCTAATAGGGTGGCTCTCTGGGGAAGCAGAGCTCCAGGACACATCGGTGGGGTCGTCAGTCCAGGGAAGTCTGGTCGGCATCATGCTGGCATCCAGAACCTGGTGGCTAAAAAGAGAGTTAACATACAAAGCCAAACAAATTGTTGAACAATCATGGACCTAAAGGCTGGAATAGTGCAGATGAAGTGTTGGGGGGTACTCACTGCAGACTCTTGTGTACTTCTGCTTTCAGGTATATATTTTTCCTTGGTTTATGGACACGTGTGAACATATGCTGTATCTCAGGGGATCTGGTCTATATCTAGGTTTGGGGACTTTATTGGGGAGTGGACCACCTGGAATGGAATTAGAGAATACAATGAAAGGAAAGGTCTCACCCAAGTGGGGAAGCTGAAGGGTTGTCGTTCCACATCTGAAGTCTCTGGATACAGTCTGAAGTGAAGCGTGCTGGGGTGGCACTTGTTGCATTGATTAGGTTGTGATCAGCAGATGCAATATTATTTGATATGAATTGAGAGAAGCATGCAGGAAAGTGGGTCCCACCCTAAGGTTCCAGGACTGGGAGAAATATAGGCTCTACAGTGGAAATGTGAGGTTCCTGCTGTCTTAGGGTTCAAGAAGACAATGGATAGTTATTGTTATCATCACATTATTTGGTAGTTGGGTTAACTTTGAAAAGTCCCTTTGTTAGGGTTTGCTGTATAATACCCAGCATCTTGTATATAGCTGTGCCATCAGTTGCTTCTGTTCACCTGGTCTAGACTTTTGAGAGAGTCAACATATCAAAGACTCAGCCTGTGTATTAAGAAGACTCAGTCTGTGTTTTAAAAAATTTGAGACATATGATCAATATTTCCCCTCTCATATTAATTAGTGGTTTATATGACTATACTTTAATAGGAGTGTACATAAACACACCATTCCCACCACCAAAAGACTGTGTCCTACTCCCCACCGCTCTTATCCCCCCCCCCCCCCCGCCCTGGGAAGCCTAATGTCCACCCTTCCCCTTGCCACAGGGTTTTTACTTTGGTGCCCTAGTCTAGATTTAGTCAAATCCTGCTTTTAGTTTCCCTTTCTGTTCTTTCTCAACTTCTGTTGATGAGTGGGATTATCCCATACTCATCTTTATCTTTCTGTCTTAGCTCACTTAACATAATTCCTTCTAGCTCTGTCCAAGATGGGTCAGAGAAGGTGGGTTCATTGTTTTAATAGCTGCATAGTATTCCATTGTGTATATATACCACAGCTTTCTCAGCCACTCATCTGTTTTTGGGCACCTGGGTTGCTTCCAGGTTTTATGAATTGTGCTGCTATGAACATAGGTGTACACATATCTTTTTGGTTGGGCATTATGGAATCCTTGGGTTATATCCCCAGGAGAGGAATTACTGGGTCATATGGAAGGTCCATGTCTAGCCTTGTGAGAGTTATCCAGACTGTTCTCCACAGAGGCTGGACCAATTTACATTCCCACCAGCAGTGCAGAAGGGTTCCTCTTCCCAAAACTTCTCCAGCATTTGTTGCTGCTGTCTTTTTTGATGTATGCCATTCTTACAGGGGTGAGGTGGTATCTCAATGTTGTCTTTATTTGCATTTCTCTGACAATAAGTGACCTGGAGCAATTTTTCATATGTTTGTTAGCCTTTTGGATCTCCTCTGAAGTGAATGTTTTGTTCTTATCCTCTGGCCATTTTTGGATGGGGTCATTTGCTTTTTTGGTGCTAAGTTTGCTGAGCTCTTTATATATTTTGGTTATTAGTCTCTTGTCTGATGTGTGGTATGTGAAGATCTTCTTCCATTCTGTGAGGGGTCTCTTCGTTTTGTGATAGTTTCTTTGGATGTGCAGAAGCTTTTCAATTTGATGTATTACCATTGGTTTGTTTCTGCTTTAGTTTTCCTTGCAGTTTGGTTTGTTTCATGAAAGATGTCCTTGAGGTTTAGGTGGGAAAGTGTTCCACCAATGTTTTCCTCTAAGTATTTGATAGTTTCTGGTCTAACATCCATGTCCTTGATCCATTTGGAGTTGATTTTTGTTTCTGGTGAGATAAGGTGGTTCAGTTTCATTCTTCTGCATGTTTCTACCCAGTTTTCCCAGTACCACTTATTAAAGAGAGCCTCCTTCCTCCATTTAATACTTTGGACCCCCGTATCAAAGCTTAGATGTCCATATATGTGGGGGTTTAGTTCTGGGCTCTTAATTCTGTTCCACTGGTCTGTGTGCCTATTTTTGTTCCAGTACCATGCTGTTTTGATGATGATAGCCTTATAATATAGTTTGAGATCTGGGAGTGTGATGCCTTCATTTCTGTTTATTTTCCTCAAGATGGTTTTGGAAATTCTAGGCGTTTTCTGGTTCCAGATAAATGATTGTTGTTTTTGTTCTATTCTCTTAAAGAAACTTGGTGGAACCTTGATGGGTATCACATTAAATTTATATATGGCTCTGGGGAGAATATTCATTTTGATGATATTTATTCTTACGACCCATGAGCATGGGATGTATTTCCATTTCTTGGTATCAGTTTCTATTTCATTGAATAGTGACTCATAGTTTTCGGGATGTAGGTCTTTCACTTCTTTGGTCAGCTGTATTCCTAGGTATTTAGAAGTATGGGTATTAACTGTATTAACTGTTTCCTGAAGGTTTTGTAGAATTCGTTTGTGAAGCTGTCTGGTCCAGGACTTTTGTTGTTGGGGAGATTCTTAATAACTGTTTAAATTTCTTTGTCTGTGATTGGTGTATTTAGGTTTTGTAGTTCTTCTTGGCTCATTTTTGGAAGGGCATATGTTCCTAGGAATTCTTCCATTTCTTCCAGATTTTGTATATGGCTCTGGGGAGAATACTCATTTTGATGATATTTATTCTTCCAATCCATGAGCATGGGATATCTTTCCATTTCTTGGTATCAGTTTCTATTTCCTTGAGTAGCAACTCAAAGTTTTCAGTATACAAGTCTTTCACTTCTTTGGTCAACTTTATTCCTAGGTATTTGATTGATTTTGCTGCAACAGTGAATGGGAGTGATTTCTGGATGTCTTCTTCTTCAGATTTAGTGTTTGCATAAAGAAATGACACTGATTTTTGTACATTGATTTCATAGCCTGACACCTTGCTATATTGCCTAATAACTTCCAGTAGTTTTCTGCTGAATTCTTTAGGTTTTTCTATGTATACAATCATATCATCTGCAGATAGTGAGAGCTTGACTTCTTCCCTTCCAATCTGTATTCCTTTGATTTCTATCTCTTGCCTGATTGCTATGGTAAGAACTTCCAATACTATGTTGAAGAGTAATGGTGATAACGGACAGCCCTGTCTAGTCACCGATCTGAGGGCGAATGCTTTCAGCTTCTGTCCATTGTGTATGATGTTGGCTGTAGGTTTGCTATATATGGATTCCACTATCTTGAGGAATTTTCCGTCTATTCCCACATTTGTAGTGATTTGAGCATGAATGGATGTTGGATTTTGTGAAAGGCTTTCTCTGCATCTATTGAGATAATCATGTGGTTTTGGGCTTTGCTTTTATTGATGTGGTGAATGACATTGATTGATTTACGTATGTTGAACCAGCATTGCATTCCTGGGATGAATCCCACTTGGTCGTGATGAACAATCTTTTTGATATACTGGTGTATCTGGTTGGCCAAGATCTTGTTTAATATTTTGGCATCTATGTTCATCAGAGATATTGGTCTGTAGTTTTCCTTTTTTGCTGTGTCCCTATCTGCTTCTGGTATCAGGGTGATGTTGGCTTCATAGAAGATGAAAGGGAGTGTTCCTGTTTCTTTGATCTCGTGGAAAAGCTTTAGAAGTATGGGTATTAACTGTTTCCTGAAGGTTTTGTAGAATTCATTTGTGAAGCTGTCTGGTCCAGGACTTTTGTTGTTGGGGAGATTCTTAATAACTGTTTCAATTTCTTTGTCTGTGATTGGTGTATTTAGTTTTTGTAGTTCTTCTTGGTTCATTTTTGGAAGGGCATATGTTTCTAGGAATTCTTCCATTTCTTCCAGATTTTCTAGCTTAGTGGCTTATAGTTCTTCATAGAAGTTTTGCAATATTTTCTGGATTTCTATGGTTTCAGTTGTGATATCTCCTCTTTAGTTTACGATTCTATTAATTTGAGAATTCTACCTTTTTTTTTGTGAGTCTGGCTAGGGGTTTGTCAACCTTGTTTAATTTTTCAAAGAACCAACATTTGGCTTCATTGATATTTTGTATGGTTCTCTTATTTTTGATGTTGTTTATTTCTGCTCTAGTTTTAGTGATTTCTGTCCATCTGGTTGTTTTAGGGATCCTTTGTTCCTCTTCCTCCAAGTCCTTAAAGTGTGCAGTAAGGTCGTTTATTTGACATTTTTCTTGTTCTTTAATATGTGATTGTATGGCTATGAATTTCCCTCTCAATACTGCTTTAGCTGTGTCCCAAATATGTTGATAGCTTGTGTCTTCGTTTTCATTTGTTTCCAGTAACATCTGAATTTCTTGCTTGAGTGTCTCTCTGACCCAGTGGTTCTTAAGGAGTATGATTTTAAGTTTCCAAATTCTGTGTCTTTTAGTAATTTTCTGTTTGTTATTAAATGTTAGCTTTACTCCACTGTGATCTGAGAAGATACTTGGGATGATTTCAATGCTCTTGAACTTGCTGATGCTGTCTTTGTGGCTTAAAATGTGGTCTATCCTTGAATACATGTGTGGTTTTGAAAAGAATATGAATTCAAGGTTTTTGGGGTGAAGAACTCTGAAGATGTCCAGGAGGTCTAGTCTGTGCATCTCTTCATTTAATTCTCTTGTTTCTTTGTTGATTCTCTGATTTTTTCATCTGTTTAAGTGTGAGAGTGGGGTGTTAAAGTCTCCCACTATTATTGTATTACTGTTGATGTATTTTTGTAGTTCTTTCAGTAGGTGTTTGATGTGTTAAGATGGTCCCTCATTGGGTGCATAGATGCTAATAATTGTTAAGTCTTCTTGACTGATTGATCCTCTAATTATTATGTTATGGCCTTGCTTATCTTTTATTACTTTATTTAATTTAAAATTTGCTGTGTCAGAGATGAGAATGGCTGTTCCTGCCTTTTTCTGTGGTCCATTAGCCTGTATGATAGTTTTCCATCCTTTCACTTTAAGTCTGTGTTTATCTTGTTGGGTCAGATGTGATTCTTGCAAGCAGCATATGGTTGGGTTATGTTTTCTGACACATACTCCAACTCTGTGCCTTTTGATGGGTGAGTTTAAGCTATTGACATTTATTAATATTATGGATTTAATGTATTGCAGTTCCATTATTCAACAATTTTTTATTTGCTCTGATGTATGGCAAGTATTATAGTGATGTTCTTGTTGTAAGAGGTCTTTTAGAACCTCTTTCAGGGCAGGCTTGGTGATGGTTGCCTCCTTTTACTGTTGTCTGTCTGAGAAGTTTTTGATCCCTCCATCTAGTTTGAATGAAAGTCTAGCAGGATATATTATCTTTGGTTGAAACCCTTTTTCATTCAGGGCTCGATAGATATCTTGCCATTCTCTTCTGGCTTTTAGAGTTTGAGTGGAGAAGTCTGCTGATAGTCTTATGGGTTTTCCCCTGTATATTGCTTTTTCTTTCTCTCTTGCAGCCTTTAGGATCCTTTCTATATCCTTACTTCTTCTCATTGTGACTATGATGTGTCTTGGTGTCTTCAGGTCTGGGTTGATTCTTTTTGGGACTCTCTGGGCCTCTTGAATCTTAATGTCCTTTCTGTTGTTCAGGTCTGGGAAGTTTTCTTCTATAATTTCCTCTAGAATGTTTCTTTCCCCTTCCTCTCTTTCTTCCTCTGTCAGGCCAATTATATGAATGTTACTTCTTTGGGATTATCCCGTATGTCTCTGTTGTTGTTTTAAGTGTCTCTCAATCTCATTTTGAGCTCTTTTACCTCTTTCTTAGTTTTCTCTAGCTCATCCTCTGTCTGGCTAATTCTGTTTTCTGCTTCTGTTAATCTGCTTTCCCTTCCATCAGCTTCTTTCTTCAGTTCAGGTATAGTATTAGCTTGTTCTGTTACTTAACCTTTTAGTTTAGCTTTTTCAGCTTCCAGTTCTCTAATTACCTCAAGGTAGCTAGTATTTTCCTTGAGGATCTTATCTCTTGTTTCCCTAATTCTGCTAGCCCTTTCTTTCATAGTTGTCTTCATTTCTGTGATTATTAGGTTTACTATTGCTTTCATACTTTTTTTTATCTATGGTTACTTCTGACTGATTTGTAGTTTCTTCTGGGCTCCTGTCTTCATTCATTGTAGTAGCAGTTTTATCTGCTCTTCGTTTACCATTTTTTTATTGATGTGTTTTTTATTTTTATGTTCTGTTGTTCCTCAGTTGTTGTGTTTCGAGTACAAGCAACCCTGTACTAAATACCTTTATGACAAATGCAGTCACCAGCCTCACAAATTACAGTATTAAGTGAAGCAAGGATTGAAGCAGTTTAACCAATACCAGTTAGTCAAACAATGCCTCCAGTCCAAGAAAAAATAACAACCAAACCAAATTAAAAATAAAGAGACAGGAAAAAAGGGAAACCAAGAATAGACAATTATGCAAATCTACTGTCCACTGTAAATTCTAGGGGTAGTAAGAGGAGAAAGGGAAGTAGAGATGAGGCACACACAAAGAGAGTCCACTCTGATTCAGATTTCTTCCCCCAAATAATTCACTAATGAGTATCAGTGAATTCAGAAAACAGAAGAATGAGGAAGGAAGAAAAGAAGACAAGAATGAGAAAAAAAAAAAAGAAAAAAGAGCAGTGAAAAGAAAGTGGCTTTTTTTTTTAAATTAGTTAGGAGGAGGAAGAAGGGGGAGAGTGGATAGAGGAGGTATGTAGAGTAAAGCACGTTCCTGTTACAATGGATAGGACACCCAGTCAGCTAGTAATGGAAAATACACTAAAAGTTAATTTTGGTCAACCTGAAGAAGGGGGGTAAAGGGACATGTGTATATATATAATAGTAATCATAAAATAGAACAGTGTAAAAAACCCTAATTGTCAGTCTCCAGCTCAGAGGGCTCCGGATTGGCTCAGGCAGCCTGATTAAAGACAGCCAGTTGTTTAAAAAAACAAACAAACACCTCCAGGTAGTCTTTCCCAGGCAGAGTGAGGCTCTGATTGGTGAGATATTTTGTCACTCCAAATGAGCTTGAGCCACTTAGGAAGGAAAAAAAAAAAAAAGAGCAAAGGGAATGAGAAAGGAAAAGAATTGGAATCACATGCTTGGTGAGCCAGGAATTTTGGTAAAGATAAAAGCTCAGCGGGGAGCCTGCTAGTAGCAGCTCTCCAGCCCCTGGGATCTTGTTATGGGGTGGGGGAGAGGGGTGCGCTTCAGAAATAATAAAAAAATTTCCTTCCTTTTTTCTATTTTCTAACCCAACATGAGCTATATTCACCTCCTTAGTGTCATACTTAGGACCCCTTATTCACCTTTCTGCTGATGGTCGGGTATCCTACCCTTTCCAGCAGTTGTTGTCGGAGCTTAAGTCAGCTGCTGCCTGCAAGTCATCATCTTGGCTCCGCCTCCACCGGGATTGCTTAATTTATAAAGTAATTTCTGATGTCTCTTTCGCCAGAATCTAAGCACTTAGATCAGAATTTTTTTTTTTCTGCATGTGTTCAAGCTTTCTATCATACTGATGAATTTCAAATATAAACTTGGGAAAAATGAAGACTTCATTAGGTAGAAGTGGTAAGACATGAAAATGTTTAGAATATAGAGGTTCCTTAACCTCTAGAAAATGTGTTTCTTTCTGAATTATTCATCCTTTATTGTTCATCAGAAGTAGGTCCTGGAACCTCACCTCTCCAGAGCCCTGCCCCACTAGGGAAAAAGAGAGACAGACTGGGAGTATGGACCTGCCAAAGCCCATGTTCAGTGGAGAAGTAATTACAAAAGCCATACCTTCCACCCTCTGTACCCCATGATGATCCTGGGTCCATGCTCCCAGATGGATAAAAATAGGAAAGCTTTCAAGGGAAGGGGTGGGATATGGAACTCTAATGGTTGGAATTGTGTGGACTTGTACCCTTCTTATCCTATGGTTTTGTCATTATTTCCATTTTATAAATAAATTCAAAATGAATAAAAAAAAAGAAATAGACTGGGAGTATGGATTGCCCTGTCAACACCCATGTCCAGTGGAGAAGCAGTTACAGAAGCCAGAACTCCCACCTTCTGCACCACATAAAGGTCTTTGGTCCATACTCTCTGAGGGATAAAGAAAAGAGAACCATCTAATGGAGGGGAGGGGATGCAGAACTCTGTTAGTGGGAATTGTGTGGGATTGTACCCCTCTTATCCCACAATCTTGTCAGTCATTATTAAATCACTAATTAAAAAAATGCATACTTGGAAAAAAAAAGCAGGAGCTTTATCTGAAAACCTTATCTCACAAAGATTGATGAGACAGTATATCCATTGCTATTTTTCGTTAATTAAAATAAATTCTGACAAATCTGACTTTCCCAGTTTCTTGTGCACTAACTTATTTCACTTCTTTCTGTCTTTCTTCATTGCGTATACTATACTTAGACACTAGAAGATTCTGCCTTCATTAAACACTTAAAACCTTGCTATCTTGCAGCATTGGGTATGGTCAACTGTCCTCCTATTTCTCTAATTTCTAAGCTTTGATTATCAGGGATTGGTGCAGAGATGAAGAAAATGAATTCTGTAGGCATCTAGGAGGGTTGAGACTAACCTCCTGCAATGCACAAGATAGTCCCCACATATGAATGATCCAGTCTTATAGTCTCAGTATTGGTCCCTATGAGAAACCCTCTTCTTATCATACCCAACCATTGAAAGGTCACATACCTGTGCTTTGCACATGTTGTCTCATTTGTGTGCCTTGGATTTTCCTCTGTTAACTCCTGCTCAGGCTTTCAGGTATACTCAAGAAGCAAGTCTCTTTAAGGAACCTTTATGGGGTCCCATGGGATCCAGTGGGCACTTCTTCCCTCACTTTGCCCACGCACAAAGACTTCCCCTTGACCAAGCTTTGATTAGCTCCTCCAAGCCATATTCTTCACTTTGGCCCCATCTTTGTCAGATCTACACAGTCTGTTCTTTGCAAAGTTTCTGCTGAAGTTATTCAGAGAGATCCCCACCAACCTTTGACACTGATTATTCAGACCCACCTCAACAAGAGTCTTCAACAAGAATCACCCAATCCTGATGTATCCTTTTAGTCACTTTTTAATGCACCAATTCCACCATCTTACCCTCTCTGTAACCCCCTAGATACCTTTGCTGTATTTAGAGTTGAATTCCTTCTCTCCATCCTATTGTTAAGGTCTTGATTTCTGTGAAAATACTTCCTAGTGTAGTCTTTCTACCTGTGCTGATAGATAACTGGACAATTTTTTCTTTAAAACGCTCCTTTCCACTATTATCCCCTCTTTAAGAGTCAGGAACCATGCGTTGTCTCAGGCCAGATAGATCATGCATTGCTTTTGACAATCACAAAAGCAATGTTGCAATAAGAATTTGCAATCATTTGTGGAAATGACACATACATCAAAGTAGTCAGAGTTCCGAACTCAAAAGAATACACCTGACCCAAGTCTTTGTCATCTACCCTCCATTTTGACATTTCCCAGTCATATGCTGGATGCATGTATGAATAAGCCTCTACCATTAAGCCCCTGAATTATTTAGGTGCTGCTAGTGCTTTTGTATAAACTGTACAGTAGAATGGATTGTGTATATGGAGGTTTCAAGAGCACCTCTCAGTCCTCTGAATTGATATCATTTTGCACATTGACGCTTGGGTGTTTCAAATATTGCAGGTGACTGGTACCTCTGTGTTCAGAATTCTGTAGACCCCCCTCTGTGTGTAAGAGCAGGCTCAAATCTATATGTCCAACAGCATTCCTAGACCCCCTTTCATAATCCTCATTGAGCAGACACACTTAATTCATTTTCACTAATGGGTTCTGACTTCATACAATGTATTAATGTTTCCTTTTTCAAAGTATGAGTGCTTTGAATACAAGTCTTTATTGCCTTAGAAGTGCATAAAAGCAAAAGCATAGTGTTTCCCTTGATGTTTGTGCAATATACTGAGTTCCTAGAATCTGATTGTGTTTCTAATGTTTGGGATTCCTGATTTCAGATTGCCTGGCAGAATCAGACTACTCCCAATTCTTCAGTCCTGTCTGTTCAATTTTGGTCAGCTTTTTTCCTTGCAAAAGGCTAACAATTATTTCAGTTGCAAAATAGTTTCATCATTATGTGATAGTAATGGCCCAGAAATGACCTACTAGGTGATTTAAGATGCACAGCTTCAATTAATCCTTTGGCAACCTAGAAGGAGAGAATTTTTAGCTTCTCGTTTACAGATGAGGAAACCCATGTTCAAGAAGGAAGGTGTGCTTGAACTTGAAACCTGAACCAACTTCAAAGACTTTGCCTCTGGGACATTGGAGAAAGAGTCCTTTCTGCACTTTGCTCTTAGTCTTAGTGGTGAGTACAAGGAATCTGCAATTTTTGCCTTCCATGAATTTTCTATATACTGGGATTGTTTTTTAAGGACTTGAGCAAACTGTTTTCTTCATTGGTTGTTCAATCTTCACCAGAGTGCACATTGCCTATATAGAAAGCAACATAAAAGTTATAAACACAACAGTGTGGCCAATACCTGGCCCCTAGAAATGCTGCCCAAAGACACCCAAGAAACTCTAACTGTAATTAATACTTGTACATTTACTGCCATTGCTTTTCAATTACAAAGACTATGCCTGATCCCTTTCCTCCAAATTTATTCGACTTGCAAAATCAGAGCACACCAACGTGAGAAACTAAGTCAGTAATAAAGCCCTCTGAGTGTGATTTCCCATCCCTATGTGCCAAGAAGACCATCTTGACTGCATGTTGCTCAAACTGAGGTGTAAGCAACCCTGATTTTCCCTAGTGGCCTGCCAGTGCCTGAGTTTATTATATCCAGAAAATCAAAGCACGCTTTTATACAAAGCCAATTTGGGGGGTGAGAAGTGAATGGACCATTTTATTTACAACAATTGAAAACATGAATGTAATCTGTTAAAATACCCTTTTGCATATTTTTTTTAAAAGATAGAACATAAGTCTTGGGGGTTGGGCAGTAGCACAGCAGGTTAAGAGCACATTGTGTGAAGCACAAGGACCAGCATAAGGATTCCAGTTCGGGCCCCTGGCTCCTCACTGCAAGTGTGGGGGTTGCTTCACAAGTGGTGAAGCAGGTCTTCAGGTGTCTATCTTTCCTACCCCCTCTCTGTCTTCCTCTCCTCTCTTGATTTCTCTCTGTCCTATCCAACAATGACAGCAATAACAACAACAACAATAAACAACAAGGACAACAGAAGGGAAAAAATAGCCTCCAGGATCAGTGGATTCAGAGTGCAGGCACCAAGCCCCAGCAATCACTCTGGAGGAAAAAAATTAAAAACCTTTAAAACAACAACAACAACAACAAAAGAACATAGCCTTTAAGTAACTTTCCATCCCCAGGGATTTCTGCTGCGCTACACTAGATATCCATAGAAGAGTTTGACAATCCAGTCATCTAGCCATCATCTTATTTATTTTTATTTGCCATCCCAAACTTTCCAGCAGCCTTGTAGAGAGTGCTCCTCTGAAGGTTCAGCAAGATGTTTATAAATGTGACTTTGTTGCAGACAGATCATATACAGATTGAAAAGCAATTATGTGTCCCCTTGGTCTTGCATCTCAGGGGTGGACGGCCTTCTTGGTTTTGTGACTGGATATCACTGAAATGACTTCCAGGCTTTTTCCATAGTTCTGGAGGTATGTCACGTGCATGTGTATGCACACATACACTCACTCACTCGCTCACTCTCTCACTCACTCACTCATCCTTTGTACCTTACAGGCATACACCTCTGTATAGCAGTTAAGTTTTCCTCCCTTTATTCTTCCAAGTTCTGTTGCTGCCCTGCTCTTTTAGTTACTACAGAGCTTTGTTTTAGTTGTAACTTCCCATTTTACTTATGTTTTCTGGCTATCTCCAACTGGAGTGACACATAAATGTTGGCACAGATACTCCTCTTTATTTAGCGTGCACACAGAGCCAAATAGTGATAGGTTGATATATTAGGTGGAAGGCACTCTTCATGGGAAGTGCGGAGGATGTGCCCCTCCCTGGGACATGTGAAAGTATCTGGAGAAGTGTTTGCCTGTCACACAGAGTGAAGGTGGACAATATTGCTATAGCATCTAAAATTTAGAGGGTAGAGGCATAACTGGATGCCCTAGGTTCACAGGACACCTTCCACAAAAAGAAATCAATCATCCCAGTATGTCAGTAATGCCCAAATTAAGAAACACTGACCTAAGAAATGAAAGAAAAAAACACTAAACCAGCAGCCTAGAAGGGCTGCATGTGTGAGATCCCACATTCAATGCCTAGCATTACATATGTCATTGATGCTCTGGTTCTCTCTCTGTGAGCATCCTAATAAAATGATTACTTATTTGAGATTAAGAATAACTGACAAAAATATGCTGATATAGTATATATAGCTTCACTCTTCACTCCATTATAGAAAATTATCCTTTAACATATGAGCATCCACTTTTTTTTCTTTCCAGTCCAATGTTGCAGTTTAGGTGAGAGAAGCAATGTTAACTCATTTGATGTGAGAACCAGTCTGTTGAGCTCATTGATTCAAGAAATTTACTCTTCCAAGCTAGCAGGGAAGTAATAGCATATAAAAACACCAGGATTTAGAGAAAAATTGAGAAATAGGGAGGACACAAATGAGGGCAGGGGCCAGAGGGACCCCTGGGAGAATGACAGAGGATATGAACACATGTTGAGGCTGAGACCATCCTCTTGAGTGATTCAGCAAACCTTCTACAAAAAGAGCCATGTTCTTAGGGAACCCTCTTCCCAATTTCTCTTTAGACAGTACCCTTCACTTTGTTAACAGAGCAATCTCCGTCTCAGAAAAATGTTAGACAACACATCAGTCTCTCCTACCCTCCCTTGCTTTGCTCCTGTACCCGTTTGAAATTCAGTGCAAAGCCCATAAATTCCACTTTGCCTCCAGTAGCAGTCTGCATAGTGTGTAGATTGAGCATTAGAAAAACAGTAAATCCAGCCTATTTATTCCCATTAACCAGCAAAGGCATTCCATATGCCCATGTAAGTGCTGGAAATCACTGCCATGGCCTTCTAGACCATGAAAAGATGGAAGCATATGGCAGAATTCATATGTGAACAGGTTGCTTTTTCTCATAGAGTGTTTTATTAGAATATCAACTATTATAACTTCCTGAAGGTACCCCTCCTGCTTTTGATTTAAGCCCTGAGAGCTCCCACCACACTTTCTTCACCATGTTAGGCAAAGTATCTCATACTTCCTCCTGGCTGTTTCTAAATGACCTGCTTAAACCTCAAGGTGGGTCCTTCAGTTTCCTATAAATTAATAACACATCTATGAATATTTCCCAGCCAATTTTAGAAGCCCAAGTCTGTTCCAATACCAGTGCCATGAAAATGGGGCTTGGATAAAGTGAGCTGCTTCTTCTTTCAAATGCTCTTCCAATATGAAGCGAAATTTTATTCATCTAGACTGCCTGCTACTTTCATTTACCAGGTTGCTGCTCATGGGATTACAGGCACAAAGGTTTCATAAATTTCAAATGAAATACAAAGATTTGTTGTCAAAATACTGTTAAGCTATGAAAGCTGTACTAGGACTAGTTCCAGTTTAAAAACATTCTTTATTATTATTTATACCGACAGGCATGCATGTGATCTGCATTTCTGGGGAGCACAGCTCTCCCCCCTCCCTATTTCTTTTGATTCTCTTGATTGTACCTCCCTCATTTCACAAGTAGGAAACAGGGAATCAAATTGTAATTGAGTGAGTTTCCATTTACTTTGCCATGTAGGTCACATCTCTATGGTCCAAGGTACTTGTTTGTAAACAGAGTAGCTCACTTTTAGTGATGGCGATAAGTCATGGAGGCCTACGTCAGTTCCTCAGAAAGTAACATTCAGGTCTTATCTGCATGACTTTGGCCACCAAGAAGAGTTCAGGGGCTGAGTTGAGATGGCAGAGTCAAACTGGAAGGATCATGATGTTGGAAAGCAGCCAGATCCAAATCATGACTTGAAAAAAGCAGCCAATTCTAAATCCAAATCATAGGGCTACTTCAAGAATGGTTCAGAGAAATGAGGGCAAAGTTGCTGGCCAAGATAATTAAGAGGCAGAGAACATAGAATCATAACAGAGATGAATTAAGAGAAATTCATCTCTTGAGCACTGACCAGGTGCCAGGCATTCTAATACCCCGATCTGGGGTAGGTACAGTATGGAAGTGGGATGCAGGCCAGCTTTGTACCGCTGCACTTACATCTGGGCCTTCAAGGTGGGATTCTCCCAGCCATAGGTCACTTGGTAACTTGTTAGTCATATAAGTTCTGGAACCTCACCCCAGATAGAATAAATGGGAGTCTTAGAAGAGGGGGAGTCACTAGTGATCCCTTTAAGAAGAACTTAGTGATTCTGAGGTTAACCATGTGTGAAATGTGCAGTAGAATTAGGGAACTCAGTAAAAAGCCACAGTCATGTTTCACTTAAAGGTCAGGTTCAGTTCTGGGAAACATGCCCTTAATTAACTTTATGACTTCACAAATATTATAATGTATAATTATACAGGGCTTGAGGTCATGGGGAGGTGACTGAGGGGTAAAGCTCAGGACTTACATATGTGAAGCCCTGGATTCTATCCTTAGTACCATACTACATATGGAAGAAGGTTCTCTGGACCCTCTTGGTCTCTCATAAAATAAATAGAACTAGAAAGTATCATTTACTATACACCTAGCCTGCAGCAGTCTACTGGGTACATTGTCCTGTGTGAGATCCCTTGTTGACTTAAAGGTCCTTAAGCACCACATGCCTGTAGAGACTATCTATACTGGATATGGGAATCTTAAGTGTACTGTCCCTGCCTAGAGCCTGTGTGCCCTGCGGCAAGTCTTTTAAATTCTCTGTGCCTGGAACTTCTTTCACAAAGGAGATATTAATGCCTGTCTTGCTACCTTTGAAGGATTTTTCTTGAATGACAAGGTCAAGATTCTAGCAGCTAAGATGCAGGTTAACCATGCACCGGGAAGTATGCTCAGCTCTCATTTAAGACAGTAGCTCATGAAGGGGAAGGGGTATTGTGAACCCAGATTAGAGCAGAGAAACCCAGAGGTTCAGTGATTTGCCACACATCTGGCAGTCAGGAATCACTCCAGGTCTTTCTGCTTTCAAAGCTCCGGTGAGTTCTGAATAGCTATATTATTTTACTAGGTCAGAAGAGAGAGGGTGTTTGAAAGGGATTTTTGAATTTAAATGCTATCTAAACTTATGACTTGATGTGATCACTATCATTATTATATAGATATACATAGTCAGCTCCTGAACATGATGAGAGTTAAGTATACCCACTCCTGTGCAGTGAATGTTCACATACTGTTGACTTAACTACAAGTACCCAGCTGTGATTGAAAGCCTTAATTAGTGATGTTGATATTTTTCTTGACTGTATTACATATTAATGAGTAGAAAGGAGGGAAAGAGGAAGAGAGGGACAGAGGAGGGAGTAGGAAGGAAGGGAGAGCAAGGAGGGGAGAAAGAGACACAGAGAGAGAGAGAGAAAGAGAGAGAGAGAGAGAGAGAGAGAGAGAGAGAGAGAGAGAGAGAGAGAGAGAGTCAGTCCTAAGGCATCAATCTGGCACATGCAATGCTGTGGCTCAAACTCTCAACCTCATGCTTGAAAGTCTGCCTCTAGTCACTGCATCAGTTCCCAGGTCATGCATTAATTTTACCTTTATTTTTTCTAATAGACACATGCATATTTTAAGATATCAGTTTCTGTAATTTGTATACATCTCAAGCAGCATGAAACATAGCTTTTTTTTCAACTGCCTTCACTTTTTGTGCAAATGCAGTATTTTTTCACTTTACAATCGCAGTTCTGTAGTGGTTACCACTTACATCCAAAATTGCAACTGTAGGCTTATGTGTAGTTTTAGATGACAGGCATTTTCTGTAAAGGGTCAGTGTTGCAGCTTTGCAGTTCAGAAGGTCTCTGCCACAACTATTCAACTCTGTCTTTGTGTGAAAGCAGTCACAGATAATAAGACCGGGCCTGTCTGTACTGGTTAAAATGTCTGTGAGGATAAGTCATAGTCCAGGTTTGGACTGAGAACCATTGTTTGTCAGTCCCAGCTCCAAAAGTTCAAACTCAAATATCATAAGTTCATATGATGCCACTTACATGAAGATATGCTAACACCATACTGTTATTGCTTCAGCTTTATCGTAATATTTTATGTTCAGTTCTAGCATTAAAAACATGATGCTTTTTATACTTAGTTCAAATGCTGATTGTCTCAATTTGTATTTAATCTCTGCCATATTGAGATGTGTGACCTCTGACAAATAATTTAACCTCTTTACTTATTCTGCTCATTTTTTCATTTGTTTTGTTTGTACCATGTAAGATTATCAAATATTCATCCTTGTCTTTCTGGCTTATCTCACTTAACATGATCCCTTCTAATGCTACTCAGCTGTCAAAAGGGATGAAATTATCTCCTTTACCATATCTTGGATGGAACTTTCAGATTGCATTTCTCACAGCAGTTCTGGGTATGTGGTGGGTTTGACTGTGGTCACTTCCTAGTGACACCTAGTGCAAATTATCCAGCCAGGAACAGCATCACAAGCATGGTGTTTGACATAGAGTGATCATTTTATGAGTATTCAGTGAATCATTTTTCAGTTCATTGAAGAAAGTGAAACAGCATAAGACCCAGAGGGTCAAAGTGCATTGAACATTGACCCAAAGGGAAATGGTGAAAAGGCAGGGGGGAAACACTTGGTAATTATTAAGGGCTTTTTTTTTTTTTTTTTTTTTTTTAGTAGCTATCAGTGTTATCACTGGGGCTTAGTGCTGGCACTTCAAATCCACTGCTCCTGGCAGGCATTTTTTCCATTTTTTTTTCTTTCTATCTTATTTTAGAGGAGAGAGAGAAATTGAGAGGTGATGGGGAGATAGAGAGAAAGACAGACACCTGCAAACTTGCTTCTCTTCACATCCTCCCTATTCCTTCTACCTGTCTTCCTCCTCCTTCCCTTCCAGTCTCTGGGAAATGTGGAAAGTAAGAGGAGAAGGGTAACCTGTCTCTGCCACCTCATAAATCAGTGAGTTGGTCTCGGATCCTGGGGGCCTGGTTAGCCACCTGGGTCATCTAAGATGAACTCTGGTATAAGCTGTCAAGCCACTTTTTGTGACTGTCTCATCCCCAGGAGCCTTGAAGAAGGCAAAGGTCAAGGTCAGAGAAGGCCAAACGGGGGAAGCAATTACAGAAGCCAGACCTTCCACCTTTTACAACCCACAATGACCCTGGGTCCATGCTCCCCGAGGGATAGAGAGTGGGAAAGCTATCAGGGGAGGGGGTGGGATATGGAGATTGGGTGGTGGGAATTGTGTGGAGTTGTACCCCTCCTACCCTATGGTTTTGTTAATTTGTCCTTTCTTAACTAATAAAAAAAAAAAAGTGCAGAAGAAAAAAAAAAGCCATTAGTTTTCCTGCCAATCCAAACTGAGACAGCAGGGGAGCGAGTGAAAGGATTTTCACTTTAGGCAGAAAGTCAAAGGTAGAAATGGAAAAATTAACTGAGAATGGCAAGGAAGCTCTGCAGAGGAATCTGCTTGGAAACACACTGAATGCTTCTTTGGAGAAGAACCATGGCTCTGGGGTCAGGGGAAACCCTACAACTGTCCTTCCAACCATTCTGGCAATGCCCCACCCCATTTGCTGGAGGGGAAGAGACCAGAGTGGAGTTGACCATCATGGGACTCCCTCTTTAACACCTCCCTAGTCCCCCTGCAAACTGGTTTTAGGAGAAAGCACCTGCAGCAGTGTTTCTCTTGTAAATCTACGAAGAGAACTTTCTGAAGGGAAGCCACCTGAAAAGTTTCTGGAATTGGGATTCCTGCCAGGATTCCTGGGAGGGAGGGAACTTTCCCCTCAGGATGGGTGTTCTTTGAGGATAGAACCTTGGTCTTAGCCAGGAGGGAGAGATATCAGGAACTAGGAGGTGTTAGCGAGCAAAAAATCAAACCACCATCCACTGCAAGGAAGCAAAAGATGTTTCTTCACGAATTTGAATTCGGGCCGAGTGGTGACTGACAGCAGTCTACCAGCTCGACCCTGAACAAGGCTCAAACCACACAATTTATAGGAATTCAGACTACACTCATGGAGGGGGAACACATCACCTTATCAGCCTATATCCAATAACATGCTATAGAAAACACAAAATCCAATCATTTCAAACTTAGCAAAAGCATGATCCATTCAAAGCAAAGCACAGGCTAGTTTCAAACATTGCAAAATCACACAACCAATAGAATCTAGCCAGGTAGGGTCACCACATCCTCTCACCATCAACTGCCCTCTCCTGGAAAACAGTTTCTTTGTGCAAAGGTCCTGATAAGCCTTGCTTGTATGCAGGGTCTTGGTAAACAACTGGTGGCTTACTGATTAGGTCCTGTTTTAAGGGGAAAGGGCAAGGAATTTTCCATCTCACACTATAAGCAGAAAAGCAACTATACTTAAAACTTTAAAACTACTGCATCTAACAGGAGGGAGGCGGGCCATCCCTGTCAATTGTTTTCTTCCTTCCCAGCAGAACACTGTGCCTTACTTTTTTGTTTCATAAGTTTGTGTCCACCTTGTTAGTCCCTGGTATGATTTCTGTTCTCCTTACCCATTGTAAAAATTACAACAGAGAAGAAAAGAGAGAGAGAAAGAAAGAAAGAAAGGGAGAGAACGAGAGAAAGAGAGAGAGAAAGGAAGGGAGGGAGGGAGGAAGAGAGAGAGAGAAGCAAACAAGCAAGCAGAGATTTCCAAATGGTTTAATTTGGGAAATGAAGAACCCCCCCAAAAAAACATATCTTTCTAACTCTCCCACACCCACTGACTTTGGCTTCCTAAAGAGGAAGATTCTGCTTCCTTCTCCTTTTTATAGGGCTTTAGTTTCTGGTACAGTTGTGGGAAGAGGGAAAGGTGCCATAAACCTTTTTTTTCCCCTCCAGTTTTTGATTATAGGCCACATGATTATTCTCAGTCTCTGTAGAAAGAAGTTTATGAACCTGAAATTATTATTATTATTATATATTTTTAACCATAGCACTGGTTTATAGTGGTGCTAGGGATTGAACCTGGGAGCTCAGAGCCTCAAGCATGAAAGTCATTTTGCATAATCATTATGCTGTCTCCCCTAGTTGGATCTGAATTATTTTAATTGTGGTAAAATATTCCTACTATATTGTTGAGGGAAAATGCAGGACACAGGGGGTCCTAGAGAGCACAAACCTGAGTTTGCACAGGTGGGACTGAGACCCACTTGGTGAAGGGTTCCCCTCCCCCTTTTTCTCTGCACTATATTAAGGAAGAGGAGTCTGTTCCATCAGGCCAATGAAAAGTGTGCCCTGGTGTGATGTAAGAAAGGCATAAAGGAGAGGGACTTGGACAGAGAGGGGTTTTTTTTTTTGTTTTTTTTTTTACTTTTGCCATTTTGGATGAGGTCCAGAGACCCTCGAGGATTCTGTCCCCAGAGCCTTTTTATTGCACGGCAATATTAAAGAACGAATTTAGAAACTTCACGTCTGTCACTTGTGTCCTTTGAAATTCTTTTTAAGCAAAGCCACACTGAACCCAAAGGGAATCTTTCCTCCCTAACCCTTCAACAATATGACTCAGCATTTAGTACACAACTCAATGAATGGCATTAAGTGTAATTCATATGGTGGTTATCACACTTCCCCATCTCCCAGAACTTGATTCTTAGATCTCTCATCTGTAAGGGGCTGGGTAGTAGCACACAAGTTACCATATGTGAGGACCTGGGTTTGAGCTTCCCATCCCCATCTGCAGGGAGGAAGTGTCAAAAGCAGTGGAGCAGCCTGTAGTGGACTCTCTCTCTCTCTCTCTCACTCTCTCACCTTCTCTCACCCTCTCTTGCCCTATTTCTCTGTCCCTATCATAATTTAAAAAAGGAAAAAAGGAGGAGTCAGTTGATAGTGCAGCGGGTTAAGTGCATGTGGCCCTAAGCCCAAGGACCAGTGTAAGGATCTCAGTTTAAGCCCCCGGCTCCCCACCTGCAGAGGGGTCGCTTCACAAACGGTGAAGCAGGTCTGCAGGTGTCTGTCTTTCTCTCCTCCTCTCTGTCTTCACCTCCTCTCTCCATTTCTCTCTGTCCTATCCAACAATAGTGACATCAATAACAACAATAACTACAACAACAATAAAACAATAAGGGCAACAAAAAAAAAGGAAAAAGGAAAAGTGGTCACTGCAAATATGGATAGTGGATTTATTATGCAGGCACGTAACCTAACCCCAGTGATAACCCTGGTGCATATAGTGGATGGATGGATATATATCCCAGCTGTGTGGTTCATTTTTCTAAATGCCATTCAACTTGGCATGCTACAGTGGGAAGGGACAGTTGGAGGTGTTTTTTTTTTTTACTTATTTGTTTGTTTGTTTGTTTATTTTATAGAGCATTGCTCAGCTCTGGTTTATGGTAGTGCTGGGGACTTGGGAACTTTGGTGTGTCAGGTATGAAAGTCTTTTTTAAATGTTATTTATTTATTTATTATTTATTTTTGCATCCAGGGTATTGCTGGGGCATGGTGCCTACATTACGAATCCACTGCTCCCGGAGGCTATTTTTTCCCTTTTGTTGCCCTTATTGTTTATTGTTGTTACTATTATTGTTGTTGCTGCTGCTATTGGATAGGACAGAGAGAAATTGAGAGAGAAGGGGAAGATAGAGAGAGGGAGACTTGCAGACCTGCTCCACCACTTGTGAGGTGACCCCCTACAAGTGGGGAGCTGGAGACTTGAACTGGGATCCTTGGGCCAATTTTTGCACTTTGCACCATGTGCATTTAACTCACTGTACTACTGCCTGACTCCTGTTGGAGGTTTTATTCTGTGAAAACTCTAGTAGCTCTGTTACCTTCTCTGAGCCTCTAACCTCTCTGAGCTTCAGTTTCTGCCTGTCAAAATAGGAACCATGCACTCACCTTGATACCATGTGATATGAGCTTGGATAACAGACAGGGCAGCCTCTCAAGTGTACTTGGCTCCACTGTTTTCTGGGGAATATGATGTTGAAAACCTACAACCCACATTGCCCTTGCATTGTTCACATTAAGCTGATGCTTGGTTTTATTTCATCTCATCATGAGGCAGGGTGCCACAGGAGCTAGAGTTTGTGTGGGTCCTATGCAATGTCCCACTGTTCCTCAGTTGCTCCTAAAGGCATTGACAGGTTGACATGAGGAGCGCCATGACCAGTGGAGTTTACGAAACCCTAATCCATAAAAGCTGTTTGAAATTTCCATTAGGAGATTTGCACAAGTGGTTAAAATTAGTCATGCATTCTTGGTCAAAACTGCAGGAAGGGTATCTTTACTGTGAAAATGATTATGACATGTTAAAACTGTGTAATAGTAAGCAGACAGTTTTCCAAGCTGCTGGGTGAGTTCTGGAAATGCTCTATTTATTTTCTCCCTATTGACTCCTTTCTTTCAGGCAAGACTGCTAGTGCACTGGCTTGGAAAACAACTGAGGTTGGACAATTTCAAAGCGTTGACGTTAGGTGGCTTCATCCAGTGTTTTCATTTTATTTTTAATTGCTTCTTCTTCCACTAAAACATGAAGTGTATTCTACTTTTTAAAATAGGGAGCCTTAAAAAAAATAGCAGCATTCCCTGAGTCTCTCTATCTATCCACCATTTAGCATTTCCAGAAGTACAACTATTTCTAAGGTTGGGGCAAAGGCAGTGACTTTTTCATGCTAAAAAGCAGCTGCCTAGTTTATTTAGTTACTTATTCCTTTTTTTACAGTAGCCATGTTTATAGTATTAGAGAAAAGACTGTGATTTTCTTTGATATTAAAAAGCCAGCCACTTATATTTTCCAAAGCTATTTGCATTCTGTCTGGTGATGGCAAAAAAATGTATGTGGATTTTTCATCTGAGAGGTCTTTCTCTATGCATATTGTTTACATTTATCAAATGTTGTCCTGCCCAGTACTTTATATTCATTGTAGCTTCCGGACCTAGCTGACAACATAGCCTACATGAAAAACAAAACATAAGACAACAAAAAGAGTCAAAGGGTCCTCTTTTTGAGAGAGTATGAAAACAAGGCAAGACAGCAGTGGCTGTGAAAAGGAATGTGTTCCCAAGTGGAGCCCCTGTCTTTGTTCTGTCATCAGTTTGTCATCTGTCAATCAAGCTCCCCCTCCCCCTTACACACCCACACAGCTAATGTAAGACTCCAGCTCTGACTCTGCCCTGAACTTGCAGTTGTGCAGCCTACAAATAAATGATTAAAACAATAAGAATGGTGGGGCGGCACGATTAATACTGTTTTAAAATTATCTAAAAATATAGTTCTGTATTTATCTGTCTTCTTACTTCCAGCTCTTTGCATTTGATGGCTTTGTATAATGCTCTACATATTACCAGAGTACGTTCATTGTTTTTCTGAATACCTATGTAAAAAACATGAATAAAACAAAGCTCCTTTTCCTGCAATTCTGGTACTTTGCCACCAGGTGGTGGTAGTGCATCTTGAGTAAGCCATCTGCCCTGCTAAGAATAAGTATTTATTTATTCATTAAATATCATTGAGTATGAAATATGGGCTAGTTAGGTACTGTGTATACAATGAGTTAGTTGATTTTGAATCCTCCAGAATTTTGTACTCTAGTGGCATACCCTTTCCAGTATGAGATGACCTTTTATTTTGGACTAAATTTACCTATACTTAATCATAAATATAACCCTTGTCTATAAAAATACATTTTAATGAAAGCATTTCCGTTTTATCGAGATCTGCATTTGCTAAGACGTTCAAACTAAAACGCCATGTATAGTTATGTGTGTTAAAAATCCTTAGTTTTTTCTTCACTTGAGCCTGTATCCTTTTGCAAACCATTATGTGCATTTTTTTTTTGCCTCCAGGGTTATTGCTAGGGCTCAGTGCCTGCACTATGAATCCACTGCTCCTGGAGGCCATTTTTTCTCATTTTGTTGACCTTGTTGTTCCCCTTTTGTTGTCATTATTATTGTTGTTGTTGTTGCATAGGACAGAGAGAAATTGAGAGGAAGGGAAGACAGAGGCAGGAGGAGAAAGACACCTGCAGATATACTTCACCGCCCATGAAGCAACCACCCTGCAGGTGGGGAGCGGGGGGGGGGGGGAGAACTGGGATCCTTGTGCTTTGTGCCATGTAGAGCAGCACAATTTTTGATAACCATGGGTGTTTAGCCTGCTGCGCTATTGTCTGGACCCCAAGCCCATTTTTTAAGATAATTGTTTTTAATAGCATACACACACACACACACACACACACACACACACACACACACCTTAAAACACATTTATTATTTATTTCCTGAGCCAGGCTAAAATACCTATGCCATTTTCTACCTTTGCTATTCTGTTAGGTACTTACTTTAAGATTCTTTTCTTTGGAGCCATCTCAACCCATCATGCTTTTTTTTTAGTTTTTTTCATTTTTCTCTAGTTCACAACTCCATCTCTCTGGAATCCAACATTTCTCTCTTCCTATTTTTTTTTTTCTGTCACCCTTTTCCATTTGTCAATTAGAAAGGAACTGCAAAGGAGAAACAGGAGAATTTACCATCTCTAAAACCATTCTCTGCCTTGTTACTTGGACCCATATTACATAGAAGTAAATGTCTTTCCATGTGGCCCTGGAGGTGGTGCAGTGGATCAAGCTCTGGACCCTCAAGCGTGAAGTCACAAGTTTGATGTTTAGTGTTGCATATACCAGAGTAATTTTCTGGCTCTCTCTCTTTCTCTCGCTCTCCTTTTCCTTCTTTCAAATAAATAAGTAAGTCAGTAAATAAATAAATAAATCTTTCTTTAAAAAAAGAAACTCAGGGTTGGGGCAGTAGTAGCTCAGCAGGTTAAGTGCACATGGTGCAAAGCGCAAGAACTGGTGTAAGGATCCAGGTCCTGGCTCCCCACCTGCAGGGGATCCCTTCACAAGCCAAGCGGTGAAGCAGGTCTGCAGGTATCTATTTTTCTCTTTCCCTCTCTGTCTTTCCTTCCTCTCTCCATTTCTCTCTGTCCTATCTAACAACAGTAACAACAATTAAAAAGCAGGGGCAACAAAAGGGAAAAAAATAACCTCCAGGAGCAGTGGATTTGTGATTTGAGCACCCAGCCCCAGCAATAACCCTGTAGGCAATAAATAAATAAATAAATAAATATTAAAATTAAAACAAAGAAATTAGTGTTTCTCTAATTGTAGAAGCATGGAAGATTCACTCATGAGAGGTTGACATTTTTGACTGCCCTACCACAAGTCTGGGACCTCCCCTGGGGCTCCATGGCTCATGTTCATACATATTTCTGATGCGATCTTTACCTTCCCACCCCTTGATAGAAAAAATTACTATCAAGTACTTTGTGATCAAGACACAGAGGAAGGAAGAGAGAGACATGCATCTTGGAGAGTCAAGGCAGGTTTATTGAGATAAACCCTAGGGGACCCACAAAGGAGTCAGGCCAGTTTCCTTTCTTGCAGACTAGGTAGCTTGGGTAAAAAGGGGAGAAGGGAATAAGGGGAGGGAGTTTGTTTGCTGGAAGAGTGGATGATGAGGTGTTGTAATGTGGGCAGGAGCAGAGGTATGCCCAAGGTGACTCCATTACATCTGACAGGTCACTTTACCCCTAGCTATATCCTATTTTTGTTTTGAGACACCCCTCTGGGGGGGGGGGGGCAATGGCTATCTTGCCCTGGTTACATCTTGTTTTTGTGGCATTCAGTTCCTCATCCTGGGGAGGCCTCTTACCTCTAACTTTGCATCCAAATTGCCACTGGCAGTAAACTATCCAGTAACCTAATGAGCCTAAGAGATTGTATTCTATGTAGACTATTGAGTAGTTTAAAGTTTTATTTGTTTTGTGGAGAGGGCAAGATACCATTGTGTAGCTTCAGCCTATGCAGGACCTCATGCATCTAAGTACTGTGCTTTACCGCTGAGAAACCTCCTTCATTGCCCCTGAGTATTTTAACCAGAAGGTACACTTCAGGAATATATTGTTTGGGTAATTAGGCTCTGGTGTGTTGGTGCCAGTCACTCAGATGGCCTTAGTCTTGGGATGTTAGATGGCCTCCTTTTTTTTTTTTTTTTCTGCCTCCAGGGTTATTGCTGGGGCTCAGTGCCTGCACCATGAATCCACTGCTCCTGGAGGCCATTTTTTCCCCCTTTTTGTTGCCCTTGTTGTAGCCTTGCTGTAGTTAGGACAGAGAGAAGTGGAGAGAGGAGGGGAAGACAGAGAGGGGGAGAGAAAGATAGACACCTGCAGACCTGCTTCACCGCCTGTGATGGGACTTCCCTGCAGGTGGGGAGCCAGGGGCTTGAACCAGGATCCTTCCTTCTGTCCATGAGCTTTGCGCCACATGCGCTTAAGCCGCTGCGCTACGGCCCAACCCCCAGATGTTCTCCTTTTGCCCTCTTTCCACTCTTCACCTTTATTCAGAATGTGACTTTGCAAACAAATAATTTACACCTATTTAAAAATATTTATTTATTGATGAGGGAAGTGGAATAAAGAGAGGTAAAACCAGAGGTTCACTCTGGCACATTGATACCAGGGGTCAAACATAGGACATAGTACTTGCAAATCTAATGCTCTATCCATTGCACCACCTCCCAGGCTGCATATTTAGATATCTTTAAGTGCTGCAGTAAGCAAACAGCCTTAGTCTGCATGCAGAAATCTCTTATTTCCCCTTCCCCAATGTTTGTATGAAACACACAAACAGATAAAAGGGGGTGTGCAAGGATCAGGAGTTTGTTTAGCAGGTAAAGCATATGCATTACCATAGATGAAACCATGGGTTTAAGTTTCTCTCTCAATCCCTCTCCTTCTCCTTCTCTCTCTCCTTATCCCTATCTCTGTCTCTCTCAGAAATATGCAAATAAATAAATCTCTTTAAAAATGGCATTTGATACTGTGTGTCATGAAGGATGGCAGTGAAATACCAGTTCAGATATACTGTCTTCTTTGTGTTATTAGGAATCTCTGTGAGGTAGTGCCTTTTTCCTTCCTTGGTTGATAAACTGAAATTCTGGGAGATGGAGAAAGTTGCCTGAAGCTAAGTGTGGTTCCACCAGGGTTTACTCCAGGGGGGTTTACATGCTCAAGACCACACTTTAAATCTTTGGAAGTTTTTCCAACCTGAAATAGCCAGTACTTCCAAACTAGAACTGCCATCTCACAACCTGGGAAAGGGATAATGAGCATAAACATTGTTCATTCTCAGCAGCTTTTGTGTGGGGAGCCTGAGGTTAGCTCTCACTGGGAGGCATCCATGGTCAGAGACCACCTTGCAAAACACTCACAGGAGCTGCTCTCCTGCTGAGTGCTGGTGCAGGTGCATTGTGGGCAGGAAGCCCTCACTTCTTTATCAGCACAGAGAGGATCCCCTGCTACTCACAGAGAAGGGGAGCCTTAGGCAAAGGATCCCCTCCCCCAACACCCCTGTTGGCTCCTCCCTGGATAAAATGAAGAGAATGGCTTAGATGGACTAAAGTTAAGTTTCTGTTCTTAAGTAATAAACAAGCAAAATAACAACAGCATTAAAGAGGATGCTGCTTTAGTTTACATTCTTCTATGTTATTTGCTTTTCACCAAAACCATGTGAATTTAGCGTGTGTGTGTGTGTGTGTGTGTGTGTGTGTGTGTGTGTGTGTGTGTGTGTGCGCGCGCGCGCTATATGCAATTCCACCAGGCCTGGCCAACTTTTTCTTTCTTTTTTATTTCAAGAGTTACACAGTTAATGCAGGAGAAAAATCTCTCCACCTCCCTCTCTCCCTTTCCTCCCACTCCCTCTCCCCCTCTCCTCTCATCCCTCTCTGAAATTAGAAGGAAAAATTATAATCTTTCAGGAGCAGTGGAATCACACAGATATAAAGCCTAGCACCAAAAAGAAGGAAAGAAGGAAGGGAGGGAGGGAGGGAGGAAGGAAAGAAAGAAAGAGGATCAGGACCTATATATACCTGAGAATTGTTTATTATTGTTTGTTATGCAAAAAAAATCAGCTTTTTTTAACTTAAAAAGAAAAATGTTTTATGGTCAGTTATTGAGCATGAAGCTCAATGAGAGGAAAAACCTATGTGTTAACCTTAAAAAGACAGAGAGAGAGAGAGAGAGACAGACAGACAGAGAGAGAGAGAGACAGAGAAGGCCATGAGATAGTTCACCTAGTGGAACACCATTCTCCAGGCTCTGGGTTGACCCTGGAAACACATGATAGCAGCATGGATGACACTAGGGTGAGCTCCATGGATACTGGAGCAGTACTATGGTGTCTCTTCCCCTCTACATCTCTGTCTCTCAGATTGAAAAAAAAATTGACCAGGGAAGCTACTCATTAGTGGTATCACACATGCAAAAAAAAAAAAAAAATCTTTAAAACACCCAGCAAAGCAGTATACTAAACCAAAGCCTCAGTGCAAGCCTATGTACTGCCTTATGTGTTTGAAGAGGTATTGGACAAAAGGGGAGGATTTTGAAAACTCAGGGTCATTAATGCATCTGTTTGCCCTAGTTATTTTTTGAATTTTGTTGGAGTCATAAACACGAAGATAAATTGGTCCTCTGACCTCTTACAACATGGCATAATTCATTTGGAAACTTGATCCCCCTGTGTGTCATTTATCAGTTCCCTATCACCCTTCCCTTTATTTCATCTTCATTCAGAATGCTGGGGGGGGGGGTGCATAGGGAAGTGTGAGTGGAAATGGGCTGCCTCTGTGTGTGTGGAATGTGGGGCAGAAAAGCCCCTAGCCCTCCTGTTAACACAATACTTTTATCCCGTAATCACAGCCTGCGGGAGACAAAATAACAATTCATCTGGAAAATGAGATTAACTCATTTAAGCTAAGCAGTGATCACAGAGAGAAATATGTTGGCGTGTCTGGTGGAAGGAAAGCCCGCGATTCCTGGCCATTCTGTTTCAGAGGACCTGGGGAGCAGGCACAGCCTGTTGGTTGCTGTCAGAGTCAGCCTTCATGGGCTATGGGCATTACAGTGGAGCTCTGCAGTCTCCAGCACATCTGATAAAGACTGAGGAGGTCAACCATTCTTCATGAGAACACCTTCTGAACCACCTACTTGGTATTGCTTCTCAACTGGACATGCTGCTGTGCTCATCATATTTTGTGCCTCTTATAAGTGATTATAATGAACAGCCATGGGACTGGGCAGTGGTGCATCCAGTAGAGCACACGTTACAGCGCTCAAGGACCCAGGTTCAAGCTCCTGGTCCCCACTTTTGTGTGTGTGTGTGTGTGTGGGGGGTGACTTTGCACGCAGTGATGCAGGTGTTTCTGTTTATCTCTCTTTGCCTCCCTCTCCCCTCTCAATTTTTCTCTGTCTCTAACCAAGATCTATAGGTAGGTAGGTAGGTAGGTAGAGTTTTTGTTTTTGTTTTTATTTTTTAATGAACAGCTGTGTGATTCATAGAGAATTTGCTTTGTGCCAGACTTCTTATTCCAAAGAGACAGCTCCCTCCCTTACAAGGCAGGCTCAAGAGTGGGTTGTCTTATTTCATGCTGTTTCATCTTTCTTTTCCCCAGCAGTGGCTTTTCCTGCAGGTATGTTCCCCTGGGCTGACCTGCTCATCTTGCTCACCTGGAACCCTCTGAAACAGAGTTGTCACTCGCACCAAATTTCCCCCAGGATACCCCAAATGGGGCGATTAATTTCCCAAATGGCACTGATGAGTGCCAAATTGCATATAGAATTAACTGCTGAGAAACTTGCTTATGGGTGCAGCACATTCGAGGGGAGCGTTGGCAGCTGTGACCTCTGCATGGCTCTGGAGTGCTTGCTTACCTACCCAGTCTCTTCAGCATTGGCTTGCTAAGCAGCCCATCCCTGGTGAACAGCTGAGTTCCTCTGTTGTCTTGACAGAAATGAAACTAAAGCACCTCTGGGATATAGATTTCTCATCTCTTTCTGCACAATCTGAATGTCTTGCCTGCTCATCTGGATTACAAGTAGCTTCTCAGTTTAAGTACTAACAGCCACTCAACAGAACTTTTAGAAAGCACCGAGTACAAGTTAGGATAGAATATTCCCAATGAGCTTTTCCAATGCCAACCAGCCAAACTTGGCAGAGATCCTGAGTGCCTGGTTCTGTTCTTGGTTGTCTGTCTTTTTGTGTGCAAACTCCAGTATTGTGTAAATTGTAAATTTTGAAGTGCTACAGAGGTATATGGATTTAGAAATATGTCACTATTCACTTTGAAAGAACTTACTGTGTCTGAGGCTCACTAAGTACTAACTGGGCTGAATGATGTTTCAGCAAACAGGAGCAAGGTGTTCACAGAAAAGTATTATAAATCATGCTCTGGAGGGAAATTTTAAGATTTTCTGATTACAACCCTTTCAGCTATTGTTGAATATTTTACCCTTTTTAAAAAGTGGCTTTATCAACTACCAATGTTAAAGCATACAGTTTGAAAGACCAGTCTAAAAGATCTCAACAATTTATGTATGAACAGATGATGGAATGATAAATCTTAACTCTTAAAAATGTGTTTTTATAGTCCCATCCCTCTGTAACACTGTCTGATAAATGTGTTTGTGACAAATCAAAAGAAAGGACCTTTGTTAGGGGCCCCAGCCCAGTCTGAATATAAATGTTCGTTCTAATTCTCCTGTTAATGATAGACTGTAGGTATTGATCAGCATTAAAGAGCAAGCACACAAGAGCCTCCACAGGCCTAACACACACGCACACGCACACACACACACACTCCCACTTATAAATGTAAGAGTATTGATCACAATTATTTTGTAAACATATCTTATAAATTCCATCTTTGCACATGCAAAGATGTTTTAATCCCAACTCAGAACAAAGCTCACTTGGAAAGACAGAGGACATCTTTGCCAGTGGCTGCCCTCCTAGACCTTAGTTCATACATGATCTGTGTGGACAGGTAAAGAAGCCTGAATATCTTCCCAGGTCTTTGGGGGCTGGTGGTGTGTGGGCTGAACTCATGGGTTCCTGCATCTTGGATAATGGGTGTCCCACAGTCATGTCATAAGTGAGAAGATACTCTAAGCTTGAAATCAGTGTCCATTTGATTTAAAAATAGATTATGATTTTAAATTCATAAGGTTGGATTTAACTTAATTCATGATCAAAGGCATTTTTTTTTCTCTGAGCTATTCAGGAAAATCTGAGTCTGGAGTAGGTTAAGTGCTAAGAAAGAATCATTAATTTGTTTAGCGCAATAATATTTTAAATATTTTTTTATTTTTAAAGAATATTTATTTATTTACTTATTTATGAGAAAGATAAGAGAGAGAGAGAGAGAGAGAGAGAAAGAACCAGACATCACTCTGATACATGTGCTGCCAGGGACTGAACTCAGGACCTCATGGTTGAGAATCCAATGCTTTATCCACTGCGCCACCTCCCAGACTATAATTCATTTTTATTAAAGAGCATACAACCTGTTTACAGGTGAAATGATGAAATACAGTTTGTTTTAAAATAATCTAGGAAAAATAAAGACGAGAATAAACAAATCATGACTGGAAAGGGAGGGCCTAAGGGATGGCTCATCTGTAAGAGCATACACTTTATGATGCATGAGGACCCAGTTTCCAGTTCCCAGCCACCAGATAGGAAGTGCCTGCAACAACAGAGAAGCATCATGAGCAATGGAACAGTTCTGTGGTGTCTCTCTTCTCTCTGTCTCTCATGCTGTATCTTAAAAAGAAAGAAGAGTCTGCTAGATAAAGTGGAGTCCTGTAGGTATGAAACCCTGGCAGCCAAATATATAGGTAATTCCTGTGGTGGGGGGTGGAGAGAAAAGATTGAACCTTGTTGGTCAATTATGAGTTCATTTCCATAATAAAGTATTGATGTTAGACTTGGCTAATATCAGTGTCAGGAGATAGTTCACCTGGTAGAGCAATCACCTTTTACATGGGAGGCCCTGGGTTCCAGTTCTTATACCACATGGAAGCACTGTGTTCTTTGGAGCAGTGCTTTCCTATCTGCTTTCTGTCAGTTTCTTCCCTGTTTTTTCACTTTCTCTCTAAATGAAAAATTGGGCTAGGAAGGCTGCTCAGCAGTATTGCATTTGTACAAGGCCCTGGATTCATTTTCCAGTGTTGCATTAAGCAAAAGCCAGTATCAGATCATAGAGCTTCTGGTGTGAGCTCACATCAGCACTAGAATTCCATTCAAGCTCAGGATGGGAAGAAGATGGGAACAATGCACCTTGGTCTGGTTTTCCAAAATCCCTCCACAGACTTCTACATGTGCCTGATTGACATGAACCATATGCCAATGGCCATCTGACCTTCAAGGAATGCTGGGAAAGTAAATGGAGACCTTCAGGGGACATGCTGACATGGGGCCACCAATCCAACTAACAGTGAGGTGGTGCTGTGAGGTTGTATTTGTACAAGAAGAGAGCTTGTAATCTAGTTGAGGATATGAATTTTTTATGCCTGCATAATATTCCACCAATCCCCAGGGGAGGGTAGGAGACCTGTCATACGGAAGCCTTCACCACTTGTGATGTGCCCCACCCCAACCCCGAAGGTGGGGAGCCGGGGCCTCTATCCGGGATCCTTAAGCTGGTCCTCAAGTTTTGCACCATGTGCGCTTAACCCGCTACGCTACAGCCCGACCCACATTGCTGTATTCCTAATACCTTTTGAACAGTGTTAAACTCTTGCTTTAACCAAGAGTTTAACCATCAAACATACTGTATTTAGTGCAGGAATTGATTGCCTAGAGGGTTCAGAGGTCCTGATGTGGAAGGTATGATTTTTCTCTCTGATAGTTGGCAAGGAAGAATTCCTAAGGGAAGTGATAATTAAGTTGGATTTTGATGGGTGAATAGGAATTTCCTCAGACACACCTGAGGAGATGGGGTGGGCGAAGAAAACAGTAATCTGGGGCAAGGACACTGAAGGTCAAGATTATGTTGCTTCTTTGAGGACTCCAATGCAGAGTTTCTATGGGTTCATATCTGGTGGATCTCATGGAGCCTTAGATGGATAGTACACTTAGAAGAAGTCCATATTGTTCTTCTTCCACACCATCTATTCATACTTATAAGTTCCTTTCTACTGCCATCTTCTGTCCCACCTTTGAAGCCTCTTCTGAACATAGTGGATTCAACACCAAATGTCTTCTTGTAAAATAGATACACTTTACTGTAGTTAATTTGCTGGTCCTACATGATAAATGTTAATAAAAAAAAATTTGCTTGGAAAAGCACAATGGTATTAGCTTGCCAGACTGCCAGTGCTATTTGCTTTATAGAAGGGGACTTGAAATAAGGGGTTTGGGTGGTTGTATTTTTGCCTCAACAGTTATTTATAGAGAAAGTAAGGCCATTCTATGTTTATAGTATTTCTTCTTTATGGATACCCATGTTATTATTTTTTATTGGTTTCGGTGCTTGTTTTGCATGTTTGTAAACAATTATGTAGTCGTGCAGCTGTTGTACTACAGAGGCCATATGCACTTCCATGTTAAGAGAAAATTCCACAAGGGATACTTGCTGGATATACTCATAGTAGAATGACTATGTTGTGTGCCCCCCCACCAAAAAATAAATAAATGAACATGGCTTTGGCTCAGAAGTTATCACTGAATTTTTATAGTATTTGAAGTTAAATTATTTGGAAAAAAGAACTAACTTTATAATTGGAGTCAAACTTTAGAACCAAATCCAAAAGTTTCAGCTGCTTTTTATACCTTAATGAAAACCATGTTCAACTGCTTACTACTTACCTTAATATATGAAAATTCTACATGTTTTCTCCTATAGAGAATAGGCATTTGTTTGATTTAGTCTGGGAGGGACTAGACACTGTAGAAAGCACTGGTATTGGGGTGGAGGTAGTGAATGGGTAAGCAGAAGCTCTGTCCAGAGGGTAATGGTGAGTCTTCACCACACAGCCAGATTTCCCATCCAAACCTCATCCTGGATTGTTTCTTTGGTTTTTGGTGATCACTCTCTTCTCCAAGTCCATCTTCTAGTCTAGCACACGATCACAGAAGCTGTCACGGTGCATGTTGTGTTCAGCATACTGCCTGGCACCCAGCCATATACACAGTGAATCTCTCATTAACTATTCCTGCCCATTCATTCCTCTGACATCATTTGCTAAGTCTTCTGTACCAGATAGTTTCACGTCAGGGAAAGAACAGCAATCAGAAGTTACTATGCCTTAAAAGAGCACTTGGCCTAACCATATTAAATAAGTAAATAAATAAATAAATAAATAAATAAAGCCCTTGGTTTCATTGGAGAGGCAGTCATATGGGCACTGAAAGAGTTATAACCTTCTATAACAGCCAGTCAGGCAAGAGCACTATGACAAAACACTGACAAGTGGGAGATACACACAGTGTTAAATAAAGAGGTTTTTATTATTATTATTATTTGTTTATTGTATGTCATGCCTGGTAATGAATTGAAAGCTTCATTCATGTGTGATAGCTCCCTGGCCCACTTTTTCTTATTCTACCTACAGAGAGAGAGGAAAAAAGGAAAGGGAGAGGAAGAGAGAGAGACATAACAATGCTCTACCATGTGGAGTTCCCTTTATGCTGTTCAAGGTGTTCCATGTGGTGCCAGGGATCAAATTCAAGGCAAGGGCTCTATCTGCTAACCTATCCCCTTTGGAGAGGGGTTATAAATATGATTTTTAAAAGGGTCCTTAGATATATTGAATGATCATTTTGAAACCAGCTTCTATATTCAAACAAGTTAGCATGCTGATAATATTTTCATATGTACTTATGTCCCCTGAAATGGATTAGTAACACTTATAATTTGCCAAATGGAAAATACCACTTAGTTTTAAGCTATAGCACATTAAGAATGAATTTTCAAGTAGGAGGTTTATCTGTTTCTCTTAGGAAAACGCGCATCCATCAAAACAAAATAAACAAAAAAATGTAGGGGGGGGAAGCTAGCATTTATCTGCAGTATTTTCCTGCATAATGTTATTTGTTTCACTTGGGTGTTTTTATTCATTTTAAGCACGTTTTTGCCGAAGTGTTCTACCCTAAGCTAGTCTCAATTCAATTTAAAGTGAAAGGTTTTTTGAGTTTAGATAATTTACATATAAAAGCATTACTGTACATTTTATAAAATGACTGTGTTCAGAAAACAACAATTTCAATTTAATCGTATTGTTATTCTGCAAGTTGAAATGCTTCCTTCTTGCTTTCTGGTCTTCCTAACAATATTCCTTCTCTTCCTAATTTAAAATTGTTAGCGTTTGAAAATTGATATGTTTCTTCTAGACCCCACCAGTCAGACTTCAGGCCCACTGTGATTTGTCGGATAGAGCTGAAGATTATGTGCATGTGTGTGACAAAGAGAATCTTAATAACAATCTGAGTATGACAGCTATACAACTCTTTCTAAATTATTTTCCTTCTACTCCCAAGAAGTAGTTTGCCAGTGGTTTGCCAGTGGTTATCTCTCTTGAAAAAAAAAAAAAAGAAATACACCTCAGTTTGTTTCAACTTTTGCAGTGGTTCCTTTTTTTAAAATGACATTATTGTTCTGGAAAAAATCTGTATGAGCCAGTCACCCTATCTCAGGATCTTAAATCATAATGTGTCTTCGAGAAATGGAGCCAGATGTTTAGGATTTCAGACCACCGTATTTGTCCTAGGAAGCTTGCCAGTGCTTCAAATTCTTGACCCTGGAATTGAATGTGAGACTCGGACTATATAAAAGAAAACACCAGGGTTTTATGAGCCTATGAGCTTAGGTTACGCTATAAATTTCCACTGGTCTCTGCTTGTTTGTCTCACCCAGGGTTTAGGGTTATTCCCCAAGTCCATTATGCAAGTGGTGTCCAAGGAGCTGCTTCCAAAAGCATATTAGGTAATTTCTCCAGGAGAGAATAAACAGCTGTTTAAACAGGAGCCACAAAGCTGCATTAAAATTAATTTGGTCTTGACGAAAAGATAAGCACATCCCCCCATTCTCGGAAAGAAACCCAGAACTCATCTCTGACAGCAGTGAAGCTGTCAGGACTGCTGATTAGGACTTGCCAGGAGGGCTGCCTTTCAGCTCTTGGATTTACTGTTGCCAACCCCTGCATCTGATCAGGCTGTGCAATCGAGGGAGTTTAGCAGTGCTCACTTGTCGAGTTATATTTACAAAAAACTTTTTGCCCAGTGTCTCCTTTTTTTTTTAAAGAATTTATTTATTTATTCATAAGAAAGGAGGAGAGAGAGAAGGAACTAGACATCATTCTGGTATATGTGTTGCTAGGGACTGAACTTGGGACCTCATGATTGAGAATCCAATGCTTTCTCTGCTGTGCCGCCCCCCAGACCACCGCAGCATCTCCTGGAACCATGCTTCTTGATTTGGGTACCACACAATTTGTGTCTCACAACTGGTAAATGCTGTAAATATATTATAGTCTTTTAACTTTTTACAGCATCCTTAAGTACTCTGTGTCTGGAGTTTTGTGTCTTTTTCCATAATGAAAAGGATGAAAATGTTTTCCCCAATATTCTACTATTTTCTCTCTTCAGGTTTTAAATATGTCATGACATTAATCTTTTTCTAAGATAATTATGATTGACTTAACAAAAAAGGGGGCATTTACAGTGGGTTTTTGTTTGTTTGTCTGTTTGTTTACCTCTAGGTTTATCACTGGAGCTCAGCACTACCACTACCAATCTGTTGCTCCTGGTGGCCATTTTCTTTTCCTTTTTTTTTTTCTCCATTTTATTCTATAGAACAGAGAGAAATTGAGAGGGGAGGGAGAGAGAGAGATAGACACTTGCAGACCTGCATCACTGCGTGTGAGGCATCTCCCCTGCATTTGGACAGCAGAGGCTCGAACCTGGATTCTTTCGCTGGTCCTTATGCATAGTACTATGTGTGCTTAACCAGGTACGCCACCAAATGGTCCCCTTTACAGTGCGTTTTAAAAGCATTTTCCTTTTCAGGAAATCCTGGCTTCATGAAATCCGAACACTAGAAGATTAAATTGTTGCTATTTTGTTGTTGCTATAAGACTGAACAAAATCTGACATAGTCAAGGAAATCCATTCATTCTTCAGGTTCTTCTCAAGGAATCAGCAATGTTAGATTATTTCCTTTTAACAAAATCTGATCTAGTTTAGTGTATTTCTTTCTCCTGGTGTGATTTCAAAAGTTATCAAGTCCTAGAAGCATGCCACTGATTTCCTTCTCACTCTCCCTCACAACATGAGTTCTTGATCTTAAACATTTACATGAGTTCTGAAAGAAATAGCTGGCATAGATTAGTGGTAGCATTAACTTTCTTTTTTTTTAAAAAAAAAAATTTATAAGATGGAGATATTGACAAGACCATAGGATAAGAGGGGTATAACTCCACACAGGTCCTGCCATCAGAACTCCATATCCAACACCAGCCACCCAACTCCTTGAAAGCTCTCCTATTCTTTTTCCCTCTGGGAGTATGGACCAAGGATCATTATGGGGTACACAAGGTGGGAGGGCTGGTTTCTGTAATTGCTTCCCTGCTGAACATGGGCATTGGTAGGTCAATCCATACTCCCAGCCTGTCTCTCTCTTTCCCTAGAGAGGCAGGGATCTGGGGAGGCAGGATTCCAGGACACATTGGTGGGGTCATCTGCCCAGGGAAGTCCAGTTGGCATCATGGTAGCATCTGGAACCTGGTGGCTGAAAAAGAGTTAAGATATAAAGCAGAGAAAATTGTTGACTAATCATGAACCTAAAGGCAAGAATATTGCAGATGAGGATTTGGGGGTCTCTGTTTTGGAAAAGCTAGTAGGTCTATTTTAGGAATATTCCAAGGGACCTCTGGCTTTACTAGTTTTTGCCTGAGTCTGACAGTTAACATGCAGGTGGACCCAAGGTATAGTCTGGAAGATGGTGTAATAGTTGGAAAAAGGACTAGAAAGCAGGGTGGGGGTAGATAGCATAATTGTTATGCAAAGAGACTCTCAGGCCTGAGGCTCTGAAGTCCCAGGTTCAATCCTCTGCACCACCCTAAACCAGAGCTGAGTAGTGCTTTGGTAAAAAAGAAAAAAAAGAACTAGAAAGCAGTATCAGGGAAGAGAGTAGCTCCCAAATATGGGAAAAGAATATAAATACTGTTAACGGTAAACCCCACTGATCTGATCTGGGGCCCATATTCAGCACAGGAGTCTATGTAACCTGTGCAATAGGTCTGAGCGCATTCTGTAGTCACAGCTAGAAACATTGTAGATTGCACTAATCTCAGGACCCAGTATTAACTTTCATGTCTTCAGGTTTGTTTGTTTAAGATAGAAAATGGTCTAGGAAGGCTTGGATTCTTTGGATTAAATGTGTTTAGATTTGTAAATAAATAAACAAAACAACTAATTGAGACCAAGGACAAAGGAGAATGCCAGTGGCATGGGTTGTTCCCACCATACATCCCTGTAGAATTCCCCATCCAGGCCCAGTAGAAAAAGAAAGAGAGGAAACAACCATTACAGATGTTCTGGTGGCTGTGCTTTCTGTCCACCTTCATTCCATTCGCAAGAATTAGAGATGCCTGGACAGAAGTTAGAATACAGATCTAGCAAAGGCCACAGCTTCTTTCTCAGCTCACCTCTTCTTTGATAATCTATAATTAAATCCTTAGTGAGTGTCTGTAAAGTTTAGGTGCTCTTGTATGAGCCCTGGGTACCAGTAATGAATGAAGTTCCTTGTGGGTAAAATTTAAGTATATAGTTGGGTCCTATTATCTCCAGGATGACTTATGGCTTGGATAGTCAACTATGTTCCATGAAAATGATCATTTTCATGGGCCAAGCTTTTCCCAGCAATCCATAAGAGTAATTATCTTTTCCTTCATTCATCCACACCCCCTTCTTTTTTCCATAAGTTAAGGCAGACAGATTTCAGCACACTGTACCACCATGAGCTTCAGCATTATAATAAATTAGATTTCCTTATACTCTTCACCAGGGCAGGCACAAACCCTTTGGTCTAGAGAATTTGAAAAAGCATAGTCATTCATGTGAATTCCCCTTGTCAAAAAGCAAAAACCCCAGCAGCTGGGAAAGCTTTTCCATGCATTTCCCTCCTGGTTTACATCACAGTCATCTCATCACCCTTGGGATTGAAAACCACACTCAGTAAGCTCTGAATAAATATTATACAACTATTCCCTGCATCCTCAAGGAGACATTTTCCTGGGAGCAGTGAAAATATTTGATGAGGTTTTATGTGGAGTTCTCCAGATGTATCACATCCCCATTTCTCTTCTTTACCAGTTTCTTAAGTGGGAGAGATAGCATGATGGTTATGCAAACAGACTCTCATGCCTGAGGCTTTGAAGTTCGAGGTCCAGATCCCCACTCCGCCATAAGCCAGAGCTGAGTAGTGCTCTGATTAAAAACAAAAAAGTCTGGGAGGTGGCGCAGAGGATAAGGGGTTGAACTATCAAGCATGAGGTGCTGAGTTCGATCTCCAATAGCACATGTACCAGAGGGGTATTTGGTTCTCTCTCTCCTATCCTTATCATAAATAAATAAATAAATAAATAAATAAATAAAATTTTTAAGTTTCTCTAGGGCAACAAGTTGTTTCATTACTTCCCTTTTTATCATAGTAGCTGTAACACTTTGTGAAGAATCGCACACTTAGTAGATATCTCACACATGCTTAACGAAGTAATACACTATGTTGGTTTCCTAGAACTGCTGTGGTGAAGTATTATAAGTAAACAGTCAGGAATGGATTTTTCTCTTTTTGTATTTTTATTCTTTTAATTTTTTATTATCTTTATTTATTGGATAGAGGCAGCCAGAAATCGAGAGGGAATGAAGAAATAGAGAGGAGAGACAGAGAGACACCTGCAGCCCTGCTTCACTACTCAGGAAGCTGTCCCCATGCAGGTGGGGATCAGGGGATCGAACCTGGGTCCTTGTGCACTGTAATTTGTGTGCTCAACCAGATGTGCCACCACCCAGCCCCAGGAATGGATTTTCTCCATCTGAAGATTAGAAGTTTGAGGTCCAGGTCTTAGTAGACTCAGGTGTGCCTGAAGGCTTCAGGAAAGATTCCAATCACTGCCTCTTTCCTAGTTTCCAGCATTGCTACAGACCTTGGCCTTCCTTAACTTATGGATGCTTACTCCACTATCTGCATCATCATGTGACTCTCTATTTGTTTCTCTTCTCCTAAAGAAGCTTGGAACTTTGATGGGTATCGCATTAAATTTGTATATTGCTCTGGGGAGAATATTCATTTTTATTCTTCCAATCCATGAGCATGGGATGTCTTTCCATTTCTTGGTATTAGTTTCTATTTCTTTGAATAGTGACTCATAGGTTTCAGTATGCAGGTCTTTCATTTCTTTGGTCATCTGTATTCCTAGGTATTTTATTGATTTTGCTGCAACAGTGAATGGGAGTGATTTCTGGGTGTCTTCTTCAGATTTAGTATTTGCAAAAAGAAATGCCACTGATTTTTGTACATTGTTTTTGTAGCCTGACACCTTGCTATATTGCCTAATAACTTCCAGTAGTTTTCTGCTGAATTCTTTAGGTTTTTCTATGTATACAATTGTATCATCTGCAAATAGTGAGAGCTTGACTTCTTCCCTTCCAATCTGTAGTCTTTTGATTTCTTTCTCTTGCCAGATTGCTATGGCAAGAACTTCTAATACTATGTTGAAGAGTAATGGTGATAGTGAACAGCCCTTTCTAGCCTCTGATCTGAGGGAGGATGCTTTCAGCTTCTATCCATTGAGTATGATGTTGGCTGCAGGTTTGCTATATATGAATTCCACTATCTTGAAGAATTTCCCATATATTCCCATTTTTTGTAGAGTTTTGAGCATGAATGGATGTTGGATTTTGTCAGAGGTTTTCTCCCCAAATAATTCAGTAAATGAGTATCAGTTGGCCGGTGCGCCGCTATGTTCCATCTCTGGGGAGCCAGAGATGACCCGAATTGCCCCTGCGGCTACAGACAGACTATGACCCATATAGTCAATGACTGCCACCTCTCCAGATTCAAAGGAGGTCTCGAAACTTTACATCAGGCTCAACCTGACGCTGTTGACTGGCTACGGAAGAAGGGCAAACGCTAGAAGAAGAAAAGTGAATAAACGAGTATCAGTGAATTCAGAAAGCAGAAGTATGAGGAAGGAAGAAAAGTAGACAAGAATGAGAAAAAAAGAAAGAAAACAAGAGCAGTAAAAGGGAAGGGTTTTGTTTGTTTGTTTGTTTGTTTAATTAGCTAGAAGGAGGGAGAAGGGAGAGTGGATAGAAGAGTTAGGCAGAGTGAAACAAGTTCCTATCATAATGGATAGGATACTCAGTCACCTAGCAATGGAAAATACACTAAAAGTTAATTTTGGTCAACCTGAAGGGGTGGGGGGAAAGGACACGTGTATATATAATAGTAATATTAAAATAGAACAGAGTAAAAAACCCTAACAGTCAGTCTGCAGCTTGGATGGCTCCTGATTGGCTCAGGCAACCTGATCAAAGACAGCCAATTGTTAAAAAAACAAAACAACAACAAAAACCCTCCAGATAGTCTTTTCCAGGTGGGGTGAAGCTCTGATTGGTCAGATATATTGTCATTCCAGTTGAGCTTGAGCCACTTAGGAAAAAAAAAAAAAAGAGCAAAGGGAATCAGAAAGGAAGAGGTTTGGAATCACACCCCTGGTGAACCAGGAATCTTGGTAAAGAAAAAAAACTCAGTGGGGAGCCTGCTAGTAGCAGTTCTCCAGCCCCTGGGGTCTGGTTATGGGGTGGGGGAGAAGGGTGCCCTTCAGAAAAAAAAAAATTCCTTTATATTTTTGTCTGTTTTCTAACCCAAATTGACACCTCCTTGGTGTCACACTTAGGACCCCTTATTCACCATGCTCCTGACAGCCAGGTATTCTACCCCTTCCAGCAGTTGTTGGAGCTCATGCCAGCAGCTGCCTCCAAGTCGTCATCTTCGAAATTCTTTTTCTCTATAGGTTTCTCAGTTGGTCTCTTCCAAAAGGACACCTGTCATTGAGGCAGTGTTCACTTTATTTCGGCATGACCTCATCTAAAATTTATCATCTACAGAGACTCTATTTTCACATCATGTGTAGTCACAAGTACTGGGGTCATATCTTTTGGGGTACTACCAGCCAGACCACCACACACACCCCTTTCAGAGAAGCAGCACAAGTTGCTACTCTTTTAGTTATGAGTTCACAGAACCTGAATTCATAAGTATGTTAAGAATTATACTGTCAGACCTAAATCCAATCTTCTCTTTTTCCTGTTTCCTCTCCCCTCTTGTCCTTCCTGCCACCATGTTCCTATAATCCAGATATTCAGCTATTCTAAATACATCTAAATACAAACTGATACTTGTTTTCACTTAAAAAATGCATATGGTGGGGGGGAGGGAGAGGGGGGAGGGAGAGCACCATGAGAGCGCTGCTCAGCTCTGGCTTATGGTGGTGCTGGGGATTGAATTTGGGACGTCAGTGCCTCAGGCATGAAAGCCACTTGCATTATCATTATGCTGTCTCCTCCCAGTCCATAAACCAAGACTCTTTAAAACTTATTCCTGTGAGTCCAAAAGGAATGAATATTTTAGGGGAAAATAAAAGCATGACATAACTTCACTTTTGGCTTATCATGTGGGGTGTGGGGCAACTTTTCCACTAGGGAACTAACAGGATTTCATGACTTGTGGGAATTTGATAGTGTCAGAAGATTTAAAGACAGGTGATGACTAAACAAATCCAGATTGATATTCCCCCTGGAATAACAAATTGTCACCATTAATGAAGTTGCCCAACTCGCAGATCAAACCAATCACAGAGCAGTTGAGGTTGCTGTCACTGTAGCAACCAACACATTATGTTTGGTGTTCATTTAAATAAATGTCAAAACTGTTTGCTATCCTTGGGAGGAAGTTGCTTGTTTTTGTTTTTTAATGACTCTTGCTGGATACTCCTGTGTAAACCTCAGGAGCTTTTTCAGGTGGCTTAGACCTCTTGACTGATAATTGATTGTGGATGTTCTTTAAGATGGGTCCTGGGACCTGACACGACCACGTGACATGCATGCCCTTGGTTGGAGTTGAATTTACAACTTGGAAAAAGAGGCATGTTCACATTCAGTTGCCAATTATTCCGCTTTTTAAGGCGAAACTTAAGGATTTATGGACCTTTCATAGAAAGTGTGGTTTTAAAGATACATCTTCGATTTATATCTAGGAAAATCTTTCAACCCTGACTTTGTTTAATGTCCAGAATTGCAACATAGACTAAAGAAAAGGGGTAGAAGCAGCCAAGATTAGCTCAGCAACTTATTATGCTTGAGCTCCAGACATGAGCCCAGGACACTGAGGAAAACACCTCTCTCAAAAACAAAACAAACAAACAAAAAAAACAGTCCTGGAAGTAGTAAGATTATGCATGTTCAAGACCCAGCTCAGAAAGAAAACTGACTGCAAACTTTCTTTTACCCTCCACTTTTCTTTGTTCTTATTCTCATCTGTCCCTCTCTTACTTTCTTATTCTGGGTAAGTCTAACACTTGAGTATGTAGACTGAATAAACTGGCTTGCCCTCCTTTGTTTGTGTATATGTATGTGCTGTGGGCAACTTTCTTCCAATGAGTTGCAGGCTTGAATACATCAAAAGACAGAGTAAGGGAGACAACTCCCTGTCTGACTGCCCTGAGATGGGCATTGTTTTTTTCTGATTCTGGACTCCAGCTGCAGCATCAGCTCTCTTAGGGTCTCAAGCCTGCCAGTGAGGTTCACCCTCTGACTCTACTGGGTCTCAGGCTTTTAGACTCAGGTCAAACCTACATTACTGGTTCTCTTGTATCTCCAGCTTGCAACTATATATCTAGGGACATTCCAGTGTCCATGCTTATATTAATCATAGTATAAATTAATAAAGGAGTAAGTAGATACATATATGTATAGCATGTATCCATAGAACTGATAGAATGCATATAGAACTTATGTTCTATAGAGAGAGAGAATACATGGGATATATATATATATATATATATATATATATATATATATATATATATATCTGTATGTGTGACATATATTTATATTATATATATTTTCCATGTTTATTTAGAATGAATTCTATTTAGAAAATACTTATGTTCTCTATATTATTATTCCCTCTAATCCCTTATCACTATCTCTGATTCCTAACTTAAAAAATTATTATCTTTATTTAATTATTGGCTAGAGACAGGCAGAAATTAAGAGGGAAGGGAGTGATAGAGAGATTGAGAGACTGAGAGACACCTGCAGCATTGCTTCACTACTCACTCCTGCAAGTGGAGACCGGGGCCTTGAACCTGGGTCCTTATGCACTGTAACACATGCGCTCAACCTGGTGCACCACCACCCGGCCCCTCTGATTACAGATTTTTTCATACTCAAAACAGACTTGTACTCAGATTTTAAGAGTATCCACAGAACTCAATGATTTTCATGTATCTATTATACATTTAATTATTGACTTAGTGGAAAAGGCCTCTAGACTATCCTAGATCTGAGAATAAAGTTGCAAAGTGATAAGTGAGGGCCTTGAAATAATTAAATGCACTGGCTTATATTCAAAAAGAAAAAGAGGTGTGACAATCGAGGTATTACAGACAGTGCCCTTCACTCATTCCCCAGGCCTGATTTCCCTCTTTCAGTGAGTGACCTGTACACACAGTGCATGTGTAGAGGAAATGCCTTGGTCATAGATTGTTCCCTGGGTGGCTTGTTTATTGGTGATTCTCTTCCTTCACCTTCCCCTCCCAGAGCCCCCCCTTCCAGCTGTCATTCCTTTTATCTGTGCTTTGTTTATAACCCACTGCCCCTGGAGAAAGACATTAACACGGTACTGTGAGTTCTAATGGGAGAAGGCCCTTCTTGTCAGTTTGGCACAAGTTGTGTGGCCCTAAGCAACTCAAGATGGGCCTCTAAGTGGCAGCTGCCCACTTGCGGGAAAGCTAGAGGTCCGATTTCTTTTATTAAGGTATGAGTGACATGTTTTCAAGCTCTTGTGTGTGACTCTAAAGTTCAGAAGTCTGGCACAGAGAGAAGACTGCAATCATTGTAAGATTTCTGTAGCTGCTGGAATTGATCTTTTTCATTCCTAAGGATATCTGTCCTTGTGTTCTTACCACAGGGTGAAGCTGTTATTGTCATCACTGCTTTTCATGTTCAGAATGACTATACACCAAACCAGTGTTTGTGCATAGCTTGTGGTCTTTTGATTCTCCCTATATGTGACTGAGATTTAGGAATGAAAACCTGGATTTAGGTGTTCAATAACATACCATGAAGTAAAATGGATTATTAAATAGCCAGACTTGCACTGTTTAGGCACGGTTGGCATATTAAAATATGAACAGATCTGTTTTTCTCCCTTTTGTTAGATGAGTGCATGTTTGCTCAAAACATCTCCACATTTATCTGGTCCCTCAACACTTTCTTACATTTTTCATTATGCTTCATGGTCTCTGAAACCTCCTTGATGCCATGATTTCATTTGCTTCCTTCCCCTGAACTGGGCACTTGGTGAGCCTGGTAAGAAAATGCCCACTTGATGGATCAATGAGGTCAGAGGCCATGGCTGGGCTCCAACCAGGGCTTCCTATAGCTCTTGCCCCTAATGACTCAGACTCTCTGTCCTCTTCAAAAGACTGGGGTAGGGGGAAGCAACCAGGTACTGCCCCCACTTTTCATGTTTTTATATACAATTTGACTATGCCCTTCCTTCTCTCTCTCTCTCTGATTTAATAATGATTAATGAGATTTTAAGATAACAGGGATAGAATTCCACAGTTCCCACTACCAGAGCTCCATATCCCCTCCCCTCCACTGGAAGCTTCCCTATTCTTTATCCCTCTGAGAGTATGGGCCAGAATTCTTTATGGGGTGCAGAAGGTGGGAGCTCTGGCTTCTGTAATTTCTTCTCTACTGGACATGGACATTGGCCTGTTTCTATCTTTTCCTAGTGGGGCAGGGCTCTGAAGAGATGAGGTTCTGGGACATATTGGTGAGGTGTTCTCTCTCTCTCTCTCTCTCCTTTCTTTTTAAGGGTTTCTTTTCATTTCTTTGCCTTGCCTTGCCTTGCCTTGCCTTGCCTTGCCTTGCCTTGCCTTGCCTTGCCTTGCCTTGCCTTGCCTTGCCTTGCCTTGCCTTGCCTTGCCTTGCCTTGCCTTGCCTTGCCTTGCCTTGCCTTGCCTTGCCTTGCCTTGCCTTGCTTTGCTTTGCTTTGCTTTGCTTTGCTTTGCTTTGCTTTTATGAAAGAGAGAGGCCAGAGTATCATTTATGGTTGTACTAGATGCCAGAGTTCAAACCTGAGGCCACATGTATATATACGTTCTGCACTCCACCTGCTGAGCTACCTCCCTAGCCTCTGAAATAGGCTGTTTCTTTCTCCTCATCTCTGGACCACCAGCCTCCATGACCTGTACTTCTAATTTAGATTTGACCATAAATGTATAGGATGATGGGGGTAAATTCAGTGACAAGAACCCATGATTTCTGGGTTGAACTTATTTTCTCCATCATTGATGCCAAGGTCAGACAGAGTTCAGCATTCTACTTCATAGTTGAAAAGTCGATTGAAGCTTGAAGCTGACCAGTTGTTTTATATATATCATGTCTCCCCAGGTACCCACCCCAATAAAAATTTGAAATGGTGGCTTTTTTCCCTCCATTTTTGTTGCCCTCGTTGTTGTTGTTGTTGTTATTATTTTTATTGTTGCCATTGCTGTTGTTGTTGCTGGACAGGAACGAGAAATATCAAGAGAGGAGGGGAAGACAGAGAGGGGAGAGAAAGATAGACAGTGACAGCTTTTCTTCTGGATGCTTAGTTCCCCAACCCAACCCAACCCAACCCCAAAAGTGTTTGTTGGTGTGAGCCTGAAGGGCTTTTCTTGGTGACTCAAGAAGTGATGCTTGCTTTGCTTGGTCAGAATAAGGTAGGAATTCTGGGTTTGGGCACCAGACCTTCTCTATACTTTACCTATGAAGAGCAATTAGGGTCACAATTTAGGTAACAATTACTGAGGAACCTACTGGGTAGTATGCACTTTCAGAAAACAAATCACTTAAGTGCAAAAGGTCTAGGGTTCCTTTAGTCTTGGGAAATTTTCAGGTCCATTATCATTTAATTCACTTGCACAAAATTTTCTTTTATTATAAGTTTTATTTTATTTTATTTGCCTCTAGCGTTCTGGGGCTAGGTGCTAGTATCCACTGCTTCTGGAGGCCATTTTTTTCCATTTTGTTGCCCTTGTTGTTGTTATTGTTGTCATTGCTGTTGTTGTTGGATAGGACAGAGAGAAATGGAGAGAGGAGGGGAAGACAGAGAGGGAGAGAGAAAGATAGACACTTGTAGACCTGATTCATCGCCTGTGAAGTGAACACCCTGAAGGTAGGGAAGCCAGGGCCTTGAACTGGGATCCTTGAGTAGGTTCTTGAGCTTCACACCATGTGCACTTAACCCGGTGCTTTGTCTCCCAGCCCCCTGCACAAAACTTTCTTTCTTTCTTTCTTTCTTTCTTTCTTTCTTTCTTTCTTTCTTTCTTTCTTTTTTATTTAAGAAAGGATAAATTAACAAAACCATAGGGTAGGAGGGGTAAAACTCCACACAATTCCCACCACCCAATCTCCATCCCCTCCCCAATAGCTTTCCCATTCTCCATCCCTCTGGGACCATGGACCCAGGGTCATTGTGGGTTGCAGAAGGTGGAAGGTCTGGCTTCTGTAATTGCTTCCCTGCTGAACATGGGCGTTGACTGGTCAGTCCATACTCCCAGTCTGCCTCTCTCTTTCCCTAGTAGGGTGGGTCTCTGGGGAAGTGGAGCTCTAAGACACATTGGTGCGGTCTTCAGTCCAGGGAAGCCTGGCTGGCATCCTGATGACATCTGGAACCTGGTGGCTGAAAAGAGAGTTAACATAAAAAGCCAAACAAATTGTTGAGCAATCATGGACACAAAGGTTGGAATAGTGGAGAGGAAGTCTTGGGGGGTACTCACTGCAAACTCTAGTGTACTTCTGCTTTCAGGTATATATTTTGTACTAGTTTATGGATACGTGTGAACATATGCTCTCTCTCACAGAACTTGGTCTATATCTAGGTTTGGGGACTTTGTTAGAAAGTGATCCACCTGGGATGGAATTAGAGAATACTATGAAATGAAAGGTCTCACCCGAGTAATGAAGCTGAAGGGTTGTCATCCCACACGTGAAGTCTGTGGACACAGTCTGAGCTGAAGCATGTTGAGGTGGCAATCGTTGCGTTGATTAGGTTGTGATCGGCTGATGCAATTATTATTTGATATGGATTGTGAGAGGCATGCAGGAAAGTGGGTCCTATCCTAAGGTTCCAGGACTGGGGAAATATAGGCTCTATAGTGGAGATGTGAGGTTCCTGCTGTCTTAGGGTTCAAGAAGACAATGGATAGTTAATGTTATCATCACATTATTTGGTAAGTGGGTTAACTTTGAAAAGTCTTTTTGTTAGGGTTTGCTGTATAGTACCAAGTATCTTGTATATAGCTGTACCACTGGTTGCTTCTGATCTACTTGGTCTAGGCTTCTGAGAGAGTCTGCATATCAAATACACAGCCTATATATTAAAAAGACTCAGTCTGTGTTTTAAAAACTTCGAGACATACAATTAATTTTCCTCCTCTCATTTTAATTAACTAGTGATTTATATGACTACACTTTACTAGGAGTGTACATAAACACCATTCCCACCACCAAAAGACTGTGTCCCATCCCACCCACCCACCCCCAACCCCCACCGGCCCCGGAAGCTGCATGTCTACCCCTCACCACAGGGTTTTTACTTTGGTGCCCTACTTTCAATTTAGTCAGATCCTGCTTTTAGTTTCCCTTTCAGATCTTCTTTCTCAACTTCTGTTGATGAGTGGGATCATTCCATACTCATTTTTTTATCTTTCGGACGTAGCTCACTTAACATAATTCCTTCTAGCTCTGTCCAAGATGGGTCAGAGAAGGAGGGTTCATTGTTCTTGATAGTTGTATAGTATTCCATTGTGTATATATACGACAGCTTTCTCAGCAACTCATCTGTTGTTGGGCACCTGGGTTGCTTCCAGGTTTTAACTATTATGAATGGTGCTGCTATGAACATAGGAGTGCACACCTCTTTTTGGTTGGGTGTTATGGAGTCCTTGGGGTATAACCCCAGGAGAGGAATTACTGGATCATATGGAAGGCCCATGTCTAGCCTTGTGAGAGTTTTCCAGACTGCTCTCCACAGAGGCTGGACCAATTTACATTCCCACCAGCAATGCAAAAGGGTTCCTCTGTCCCCACAACCTCTCCAGCATTTGTTGCTGCTGTCCTTTTTGATGTATGCCATTCTTACAGGGGTGAGGTGGTATCTCAATGTTGTCCTAATTTGCATTTCTCTGACAGTCAGTGACCTGGAGCAGTTTTTCATATGTTTGTTAGCCTTTTGGATCTCCTCTGAAGTGAATGTTTTGTTCATATCCTCTGCCAATTTTTGGATGGGGTCATTTGCTTTTTTGGTGCTAAGTTTGCTGAGCTCTTTATATATTTTGGTGATTAGTTTCTTGTCTGATGTATGGCATGTGAAGATCTTCTCCCATTCTGTGACAGGTCTCTTTGTTTGTTTAATAATTTCTTTGGATGTGCAGAAGCTTTTCAATTTGATGTAATTCCATTGGTTTGTTTCTGCTTTAGTCTTTCTTGCAATTGGGTTTATTTCATCAAAGATGTCCTTGAGGTTTAGGTGGGAAATTGTTCCACCAATGTTTTCCTCTAAGTATTTGATAGTTTCTGGTTTAACATCCAGGTCTTTGATCAATCTGGAGTTGATTTTTGTTTCTGGCGAGATACAGTGGTTCAATTTCATTCTTCTGCATGTTACAACCCAGTTTTCCCAGCACCATTTATTGAAGAGAGCTTCCTTCTTTCATTTAATGCTTTGGGCCCCCTTATCAAAGATTAGATGTCCATAGGTGTGGGGATTTATTTCTGGGATTTCAATTCTGTTCCACTTGTCTGTGTGACTATTTTTGTTCCAGTACTATGCTGTTTTCATGATGATGGCTTTATAATATAGTTTGAGATCGGGGAGTGTCATGCCTCCATTTCTGTTTCTTTTCCTCAAGATGGTTTTGGCAATTCTAGGCATTTTCTGGTTCCAGATAAATGATTGTAGTGTTTATTCTATTCTCTTAAAGAAGCCTGGTGGAACTTTGATGGGTATTGCATTAAATTTGTATATGGCTCTGGGGAGAATATTCATTTTGATTATATTTATTCTTCTGACCCATGAGCATGGGATGTCTTTCCATTTCTTGGTATTAGTTTCTATTTCCTTGAATAGTGACTCATAGTTTTCAGTATGTAGGTCTTTCACTTCTTTGGTCATCTGTATTCCTAGGTATTTATTGATTTTGCTGCAACAGTAAATGGGAGTGATTTCTGGAGTCTTCTTCTTCAGATTTAGTTTTTACATAAATAAATGCCACTGATTTTTGTACGTTGATTTTGTAGCCTGACACCTAGCTATATTGCCTAATAACTTCCAGTAGTTTTCTGCTAGATTCTTTAGCTTTTTCTATGTATACAATTATATCATCTGCAAATAGTGAGAGCTTGACTTCTTCCCTTCTAATCTGTATTCTTTTGATTTCTTTCTCTTGCCTGATTGCTATGGCAAGAACTTCTAATACTATGTTGAAGAGTAATGGTGAAAGTGGACAGCCCTTTCTAGTCCCCGATCTGAGGACGAATGCTTTCAGCTTCTGTCCATTGAGTATGATGTTGGCTGTAGTTTTGCTATATATGGATTCCACTATCTTGAGGAATTTCCCGTCTATTCCCTCATTTATAGTGTTTTGAGCGTGAATGGATGTTGGATTTTGTCAAAGGCTTTCTCTGCATCTATTGAGATAATCATGTGGTTTTTGGCGTTGCTTTTATTGCTGTGGTGAATGACATTGATTGACTTACGGATGTTGAACTGACCTTGCATTTCTGGGATGAATCCCACTTGGTCGTGATGAACAATCTTTTTGATGTGCTGTTGTATCCGGTTGGCCAAGATCTTATTTAATATTTTGACATCTTTGTTGTGTATTCATTTTCATGCGTTTTTCAGGAACATTTGAATTTCCTGCTTGAGTGAGTCTCTGACCCAGTGGTTCTTAAGGAGTATGTTGTTTAGTTTACAAATTCTGTGTCTTTTAATAATTTTCTGTTTGTTGTTAAATGTTAGTTTTACTCCACTGTACTCTGAGAAGATACTTGGGATGATTTCAATGTTCTTGAATTTATTGATGCTGTCTTTGTGGCCTAACATGTGGTCTATCCTTGAATATGTGTGATGTAGATTTGAAAAGAATGTGTATTCCAATTTTTTGGGGTGAAGAACTCTGAAAATATCCAGGAGGTCTAGTCTGCCCATCTCTTCATTTAATTCTCTTGTTTCTTTGTTGATTCTCTGCTTTGTTGATCTGTCTAAGTGTGAGAGTGGGGTGTTAAAGTCTCCCACTATTATTGTATTACTATTGATGTATTTTTGTAGTTCTTTCAGTAGGTGTTTGATGTGTTAAGATGGTCCCTCATTGGGTGCATAGATGCTAATAATTGTTAAGTCTTCTTGACTGATTGATCCTCTAATTATTATGTTATGGCCTTGCTTATCTTTTATTACTTTATTTAATTTAAAATTTGCTGTGTCAGAGATGAGAATGGCTGTTCCTGCCTTTTTCTGTGGTCCATTAGCCTGTATGATAGTTTTCCATCCTTTCACTTTAAGTCTGTGTTTATCTTGTTGTGTCAGATGTGATTCTTGCAAGCAGCATATGGTTGGGTTATATTTTCTGATCCATCCTCCCACTCTGTGCCTTTTGATGGGTAAGTTTGAGCTATTGATGTTTATTGATATTATAGATTTAATGTATTGTAGTGCCATTGTTCAACAAATTTTTATTTGCTCTGATATATTGCAAGTATTATAGTGATGTTCTTATTTATAAGAGGTCTTTTAGAACCTCTTTCAGGGCTGGTTTGGTGATGGTTGCATCCTTTAACTGTTGTTTGTCTAAGAAGGTATTGATCCCTCCATCTAGTTTGAATGAAAGTCTTGCAGGATATATTATCCTTGGTTGAAACCCTTTTTCATTCAGGGCTCGATCGATATCTTGCTATTCTCTTCTGGATTTTAGAGTTTGAGTGGAGAAGTCTGCTGATAGTCTTATGGATTTTCCCCTGTATGTGACTTTTTCTTTCTCTCTTGCAGCCTTTAGGATCCTTTCTTTATCCTTACTTCTTCTCATTGTGACTATGTTGTGTCTTGGTGTCTTCAGGTCTTGTGTCTTGGTGTCTTCTGATTCTGTTTGTAACTCTCTAGGCCTCTTGAATCCTGATGTCCTTTCTGTTATTCAGGTCTGGGAAGTTTTCTTCTATAATTTCCTCTAGAATGTTTCCTTCCCCTTTCTCTCTTTCTTCCTCTGGCAGGCCAATTATATGAATATTACTTCTTTTGAGATCAACCCATATTTCTCTGTTCTTGTTTTCAGTGTCTCTCAATCTCTTTTTGAGCTCTTTTACCTCTTTCTTAGTTTTCTCTAACTCATCCTCTGTCTGACTAATTCTGTTTTCTGCTTCTGTTAGTCTGCTTTCCCTTTCCTCAACCTCTTTTCTCAGTTCAGCTATTTCAGCTTTTAGTTCTCTAATTGCCTCAAGATAATCAGTATTTTCCTTGAGGGTCTCAAGTGTTGTTTCCCTAATACTGCCATTCCTTTCCTCCAATGTTGTTTTCATTTCTGTGATTACTAAGTTTATTATTGCTTGCATAGTTTTCTTATCTATGGTTACTTCTGGTTGATTTATAGTTTCTTCTGGGTTCTTGTCTTCATTCATTATAGTAGCAGTTTTATTTGTTCTTGACCTACCCATTTTTTATTGATGTGTTTTTTATTTTTATGTTATTTTGTTCCTCTACTGTTGTATTTTGAGTACAAGCAACACTGTACTAAATACCTTTATGACAAATGCAATCACCATCCTCATAAATTACAATAGTAACTGAAGCAAGGATTGAAGCAGTTTAACCAATACCAGTTAGCCAAACAATGTCTCCAGTCCGTGAAAAAATAGCAACCAAGTTTAAGTGAAGAAGAAAGAGAAAGGAAAGCAGGGATTGCAAGAATAGACAATTATGCAAATCTACCCCCACTGTATATTCTAGGGGTAGCAAGAGGAGAAAGGGAAGTAGAGCAGAGATACACAGAGAGAGAGTCCACTCTGTGTCATATTTCTCCCCAAAATCATTCACAAATGTATATCTGTGAATTCAGAAAGCCAAAGAAGAAGGAAGAAAGGAAGACAAGATAAAAAAGAGAGACAAGAGGGAGAAAAGAAAAAAAGATAAGAAAAGAGCTGTAATAAAAGAGCAGTGAAAGGAAAGTTTTTTAATTGATGAATTAATTTATTTTATTTTATTTTATTTTTTTAATTAGCTAGGAGGAGGGAGAAGGGGATAGTGGGTAGAGGAGGTAGGAGTAGTGAAACAAGTTCCTCTCACAATGGGTAAGACATACAGTCCCCTAGCAATGAAAGATGCCCTAAGAGTTAATTCTGGTCAACCTAAAGGAGGGGGGGAAAGAGATATACCTTTATATAATATTAATAATAAAATAGATCAGGGTAAAAAACCTGTCCCAGATTTCCTCAAGCCTCCTGAGCAGAGGCAGCTGTTAAGTAAGTAAAACAAACAAACAAACAAACAAAAAGAAGAAACCAGAAATAAAACCACCTCAGGACTAGACAAGAATAGCAGGAATAGACAGTATGCAAATCTACTATCCACTGTATATTCTAGGGGTAGCTAGAGGAGAAAGGGAAGTAGAGCAGAGATACACGCAGAGAGAGTCCACTCTGAGTCAGATTTCTTCCCCAAAATAATTCCCAAACGTGTATCTGTGAATTCAGATAGCTGAAGGAGGAAGGAAGAAAGGATGACAAGAATGAGAAAAAGAAGAAAAAAAGAGAGAGGGAAAAGAAAAAGATAAGAAAAAGATCAGTAATAAAAGAGCAGTGAAAGGAAAGAGTTTTTTATTTATCTATTTTTTTTTATTATTTAATTAGCTAGGCAGGGGGGAGGGAGAGAGTGGGTAGGGGAGGTCGGAAGAGTGAAGCAAGTTACTTTAGCAGTGGATAAGACACCCAGTCCCCTAGCAATGAAAAATACACTAAGAGTTAATTCTGGTCAACCTGAAGGAGAGGGGGAAAGGGATATGTGTTTATCTTATATTGATAATAAAATAGAACAGAATAGAAAACCTGTCCTGTCTTCAGCTTGGATGGCTCCAGATTGCCTCAGGCCCCCTAAGCAGAGGCAGATGATTGTTGAGAAAATAAAGCAAAAAAAAACAAAAAACAAAAAACAAAAAACTCTGGCAGTCTTTCCCTGTCTGAGTAAGGCTCTGCTTGGTGGAATATTTTCGAATTATTGTAGCTGGAATTGGCCACTTAAAAGAAAAAAGTCCAAGTGTTTCAGAAAGGAATAGAATTAGAATGAATGACACCCCCTGGTGGGACAGGAATCTTGGTTATGAAAGAAGTTCAACAGGTGAGCCTGCTAGGAGCAGATCTCTGGTCCCCAGGGACTGGTTATGGGGGGGGGGGGCACTTCGGGAATAATAATTAAAAACATTTTTTCTTTCTTTTTACTCTATTTTCTAACCCAAATTGAGTTATAGTCACCTCCTTGGTGTCACCACTAGGACCCCTTATTGACTGTCCTGCTAAAGGCAAAAAAATCCTACCGTTTCCAGTACATGTTGTTGGAGCTCAAGCCACTAGCAGCTTCTCATTCAGCCATCTTCCAGAATCTCCTGCACCAAACTTTCTATGAGGGTTGATCTGGACTCTACTGGCTATGGAGGGATCCTCTATCACATATGAAGGGACAGAGAATGAGTGTGTAACTAATTGGGGTCAGACAAAATGAGAGAGTTGTTCATTTCTTTTCCGCTGTAGGCTCCTGGGGGCCACTTTTTTCCTTTTTTTTTGGATAGGGCAGAAAGGACTTGAGAGAGGAGGGGGAGAAAAAGAGAAATACCTGCTTCACTACTTGTGAAGTGACCTCCTGTAGGTGGTGAACCGGGGGCTCAAACTAGGATCCTTTTGTGGTTCTTGTGCTTCATACTATGCACACTTAACTCAGTGCACCACCACCTGACGCCTGGTGGTTGTTCATATCTTGTTATTCACATATGTACAGCACTCAGCAGGGTTAGATAAAATAGGAGACTTGTACATTTCTTGATATACATATGAAGTTTTCACCAGTTAGACAACTCACACTCTCAAAAATGTCCCCCTTCAGACCCCACCCCTCCCAAGGAGACTGTTCAATAATAAGACCCTGCTGTAGGTCTCCTATTGTAACTGTCTTTTACCAACTCTCCAACTACCACTATCAGGGACACCTTGTCCCCCTGCCTTCTTTCAGCTGGACCCAGTATGACCCATCTCTGCACTGAAGCCCAAGGATATGTCTTGCTACCGACTTAGAAAATGTTCACCTTCACAGAACTCCCATCTCAGAAAGCAAACCCCAGTCCTACCAACTGAGGTTGAAAGGAGGATACAGGAAGATCTTGGGTCTTAGGACATGCTTAAAGCACAGAGCCACCTCCATTCACAAGGTCTGTGTGTTTCTATGTGAATTGTTACTCTGAAAGTTAAGTCAAGCAGTTTTACCTGGTACACAGCAAATACTGACATTTGTGACAAATGATTTATGAAAATATGTTACTGTGAAGATAAGTTACTAGAGGTTGGTCATGACCTTGGATTTAGACCTTTGTACCCCAAACTATTACAGAGAGCAGGAAACACCTCTCAGGAAACTGGTTCCTGTGTTCTCTAATGATCAGAAAGTCACTATTTCTGAGTGAGGACTCAGAGTTCCAGGTGCAAGGGAGTTCGAAGTGTGTGGTAACTGAGAATATTTCCTTCCTCTCAGGCAAAGGGGTACCATTGGATTTCTCTTAGTACTGGAAGGGGACTTGGTGGAATTGATTCAGCAAAAAGGTTAATGCCTTGTTATAACTGCCAGTTGGCCAATTGAATGACGAGTAATTGAGGCAGGGGAAGCATTTGATTTGATGCACTAGAAGCTGGTCCAACAGCCCTCTTGATTGCAACAGCACCCCCTCCTCCCTGTGTTTTGTGTGTGTGTGTGTGTGTGTGTGTGTGTGTGTGTGATGTGTGTGTGTGTGTGTGTGATGTATGTGTGTGTCCATGCCCTTGCATTTCTTTCTTTTACCTCCCTTTTTTCATAAGGGAATGTCATCATCATCATCATCCTTCCTCATGCTTACCAGTCCCCATCCCCCACCTTCAGAGAAAACACAAAACTGTATCTTTTACTTTTATGGCATGATATTGGAAAACTGTGAAAAGATGAGGTTTCTTTCTCTTTTATTACTTTGTGTTATTTAAAAAGAAATATTTAGATCCAGGGAGGTAGAGCAGAAGTAGCACACCAGATTTTTATATCTGAGGCCCTAGGGATCTTAGGTTTAATCCCTGGCTTTGTGGTACTCTGGTCTCTCTTTATCTCTCTCTCATGAAAATAAATAAATAAATAAATAAATAAATAAATAAAATTTTAAATCAAATAATGACCAGAGAGATAATAAAGCACAAAACTTGCATGCCTGATTCTGAGATGGGTCTTCAGCACTGTATATGTCAGAGTGAGCATCTTATTGTCTTTCTCTCAGTAATAAATACATGTATGAGTCTGATTTTTAATTTAATTCACAGTTGTTTATAAAATCATTCAAGTTCCAGGGTACAGGGTTAGACATCTGTACGGACTGCATCGTGACCACCACCAAAAGTCTCTGACCTCTACCACACAGCTGTCCCCATGGACACATTTCATCCATCTGATCCCTGCCACCCCTTTCTCTCTGGCAATCACCAACCCTTTGTTCTTATGTAAGAATTTAATTTTGTCCTGTTGGCTTATTTACTTTTGCTTTTTTATATTTGTTCCACATCTGAGCGAAATCATGCAGTAATTGCATACAGTAATTGTCTTTCTTTGTCTGACTGGTTTCACTTAGCAGAACTCCCACAAGGTCCATCCACAGTGTCACAAATGGCAAAACCTTGTCTTTTTTTTTTTTTTTAAATAGCTGAGCAGTACTCTATTATTTATACAGATCATATGTTTGTTCATTCTCTTCACCTCCTAGTCATCAGTCAGTGAGCACTTGGATGAGATTTTTCTTTTCTAGACAAATGTTCTAAGTGGATTGTGTCCTTGGTAACCCTCTAGGGCAGGGGTTGTCAAACTACAGTCTATGGCCAAGTGTAACCCTTACATGTGTTTACTGAAGTACACAGCCACTCTTATTTACTCAGGAATTGCCTAAACTGAATTCATCACTGTGGCAGAGACAAGTACTTACAACATAGCTCATTTATCCTGTAGTGACTAGAGTGATTACCTCACTCTTTGAACAGAACGCTTTTGATGACTGTCACAGTTGACAAAATTAGCAGATAAAAATGCAAGATGCCCACTTAAATTTAAATTTCAGATAAGTTATGAATTTTTTGTTTGTTAAAAGTATGTAGTTATATATCTGGGCCATATATATAACTGTCCTATAGCCTCTGCACTGGAATGTGGAAACATTGCTTCTTCTAATATTATCTTTTATCCTAGCTCATTTTAAGTACTATTTTTTTGTCCTTTTTAATCTAGTGTTCAACTACTTGTTGGCATACTCATAATTTAATTTTCCTGATAGTGATGTATGGTTCAAGTGGTTTGGAGGCAACTAGAAGTATAGGAGAATCTCCTTGAGTGACCAGTAACATGACTGTTAGGAGGGAGGGGGGTGGGAGGTGAGAATGGCTGGAGGAAAGAATGCTAGTTCTAGTTTTGGCTGACAATAACTTTTTAAAATTTTGTATTTATTTATTATTGGATAGAGACAGAGAGAAGTTGTGAGTCAAGGGGGAGAAAAAGAGGGATAGAGATAGAGAGACACCTGCAACTCTACTTCACTTGTGAGGCTTTCCCCCCTGGAAGTGGGGACCAGGGGCTTGAAACCAGGTCCTTGCACACCAGGTGCACCACAGCTTAGCCCCCAGCTGATAGTAACTGTTTAGGCACTCCTGTATCTGTGTCCTTGTGTACCAGTGGAGATGTTAGTTCATTCTGATAAGTAGGAAGAGAAAAACTTCGATTTTTAGGTGCATTGATTAAAAACTCAAACTAAGCACTCTGGTTCTAATCCTCCAACCTCACTCTTGGGAACTATCTTCAATTGCTCTGCAAAAATTAGCCCCAAGATTAGGTTCTGATATCGAGATTTTATTTTATATTTATTTATTTATCTGCCATTAGGGTTATTTCTTAGGGCTTTGTGACGACATTACAAATCTATCACTCCTGGTGACCATATTTTCCTAGGTTTTGATTTGTTTTGTTATAGATAGAAAAGAGAAAATTTGAGAGAGAAGGGGAAGGTAGATAGGGACAAAAAAATAGAGACACCTGCAGACCTACTTCACCACCTATGAAGCAGCCCTCCTGCAAGTGGGAGCAGGGGCTGGAATGAGTCCTTAAGCATGGCAACCTGTGTGCTCAGTCTGGTTCACCACCACATGGCCCCCTGAGATTTTGTGCGTATGTCAAGGAGGTTACAGTCAAGAGTTTTACAACACTAATATCTGGTAAGTACTCTGACTAATTGTCTGTACATTGAGACAACCAGAAAGGTCATTAATTTACCTCAATCTGACTCTTTAACTCAGTCTTCTGGAAATAGGGAGTTTGGGTATCATGAAGGGGTTATTCATAGTTCATGAAGATGAAGATGATGTCTCAAGTCACTGCGAATCTACTTCTTCACAGAGTCAGGAAGTTTTATGGTAACCATTTCCCAGAACCAGATCCACTGAGATCTGGCTTTGCCTCACACTTGTGCTCAAGAAAGATGGCAGTTCCAGGTTGACTCTTTGACAGTTCACTGTCCCTTTAACAGTAGGCAGAGCTACTGTGAAAACTCATCCGATATTTGCATCTTCAGTGCTGACCGTAGTCTATGGGAGACTGAGTGTGCTTTTTCCTTTTACTCAAATGAAAATAAATCTCTAGGGAACAGCAGGTACTAAGGGTCCCCAAAGCACCATGAGTAAGCTTCCCTCAGAATGGGTCTTATCTGTTTAGCATTCACTGGCAGTGTTGTGACTCAGTCTAAGGTTAAACTGTGTCTGGAGAATCAGAGCACCAAGCTCTGTGGTTTCAGTTCACATGGGGTTCAGCAACACAGTTTTGTTTTCACTTTGCTTTATCGTGTGAGTTTCCACTCGTCCTTTCTTCTGTATCTGGTGTTCTTGTGAAATGTTGCAGGGATTCCTTTGAAATTGTCCAGTGGACAGCTACCACTCTGGGTGTTCTGGTTCATGATAAGAACCAGGGGCTCCCCAGTGTGACATCCAGGGGTTATGACCACTTTCTGAGTATCTCCAGAAGAGGATAGAGAGAGACCCTGACTTCCAGGAAACAGGTAGTTCCTTGTTAATGCTTCCTAAGCACTACCCTTCCCCACCAGCACTCAAAGTCCACAACCTCACCCAGAGTTCATGGACAGGAAGCAAGATATATATATCCCCAAAGGAAACACCCACCTTTCTCTCAGTGGAGATATTTGGGCATCTTTCTCTTGGGGCTGCAAGCAGTCTGAAAGACTTCCTTGTTAAATGAGACGCAAGTCAGTCCCAGATTATTATCTGAGTCTGAGATTACCATAAAAGAAAAAGAAAAAAAAGAAAGAAAGAAAGAAAACTCTTCTCCCAGAAGAGCAAAAATATGTCTTGTCTTTCAGGGCACTAGATGATAGTATTAAGCTAAGAAAAAGAATAATAGCCCTATTCACCCCTGGAGGTCAGTGGTACTGTCTCCCTGTCTCCTGTCATCTTAGAAAAAGAAATAGTGATTTTTATAAATCATTCATTCATTCTTTCTTTCATTCATTCACTAACACAGTTTCCAAGGGAGCTACTCCACACCCTTCCTTGGACCACCTGTGGCACACTGCAAGATGATTTAGACTCAACATCTGTCCACAGAAAGTATCATTTAGAGGTGAAATCTGAAAGTGAGCAATGTATTTTAGGGTGGTACAAGGTAAAGATGTTTGCTCTCAAAGCAGTGTAAATGGGGCCTCTCACACATGAGAAGGTTGTGCTTGAGTGAACTCTGAGAAATGAGTAGAAGTGCAGTGAAAGAAGGTACAGAGAAGGAAATGATACACAGAAGAACCAGCACATATAAAGCTTATAGACTTAGACCTCCAAGATGTCTGAGAAGCAGCACAGAACTTTTTTTTTTTTTTAACTTTTTTATGTGTTTATTTTGAGTAGCAACACAGGCATTGTAGACAGAGAAAACAAAAAGGGTCAGGGGAGAACTAGGCCACATTTGTCTTCCAAAGTGATATGAGAAAAAAAGTTACAAAGAGGTAAAAAAACAAACAAACCAAAAAAACCAAAAACAAAAACAGATTCTCTTCCTGAAAGACGATATGGTGGCTTGACTAGTCATCAGTGAAACAAAGAAGAGAGTTCACTTTTTTTTTTTTTTTATAATTTGACTAGCCCTACTACCACATCTCCTCTTGACTTCTCTACATAATGCTTACAAGCTCAATCCATTTCCATTCCAACATCTGTCCTCCCAGCCCCTATTACCAAGCAGTGCTACCCCCCCCCTTTTTTTTTTTTATTAGTGGAGGAATTAGGGTCCTATGAGGTTGAACAATTTCCTTTAAGGAAACAGAGTCAGTTCAGAGTGGAGTTTGAACTTGAGTCTTTTTCTGTATCAATGCCAGAGCCCCTCCAAGCAGACTCTTTCCTGCTTGCAAGAGCTTAGCTTAGTGGCACCTGATTAGTTCCCCTTGGGGGGGATGGCTGATTTCTCACAGTCATATCTTTTTAATTTTATTTTTATTGATTTAATACTGATCAACAAGACTGTAGTATAGGAGGAGTATAATTCCACACAATTCCTACCACCATAGTTACATATCTCATCTCCTCCATTGGAAGCTTTCCCAATTTTTTTTTTCCCCTCCAAGGTTATTGCTAGGTTCGGTACCAGCACCGTGAATCCACTGCTCCTGGAAGCTATCCCCCCCCATTTTTGTTGCCCTTGTTGTTATTATTGTTATTGTTGTTATTGATTCCATTGTTGTTGGATAGGACAGAGAGAAATGGAGAGGGGAAGGGAAGATAGAGAGGGGGAGAGAAAGATAGACACCTGCAGACCTGCTTCACCGCTTGTGAAGCGAACCCCTGCAGGTGGGGATCTGGGGCTTGAACCGGGATCCTTATGCCGGTCTTTGCGCTTAACTCCACCTGTGCTTAACCCGCTGCACTACCGCCTGACCCCCACTTTCCTATTTTTTATACCTCTGGAAGCATGGACCCAGGATCATTATGGGGTGCAGAGGGTGGAAGGACTGGCTTCTGTAATTGCTTCCCTACTGGACATGGGTGTTGGCAGGTCAATCAATGCTCCCAGCCTGTTCCTATCTTTCCCTAGTGGGGCAGGCGTCTGGGGATGTGGGGTTCCAGTATTCTCACATCGGTGAGAATACTACTCGGCTGTTAAGAATAGTGAACCCACCTTCTCTGATCAGTCTTGGATGGAGCTAGAAGAAAAGTCTCTCATGTAAGTCAGAAAGACAAAGACGAGTATGGGGTGATCCCACTCATAAACAGAAGTTGAGAAGGAAGAACAGATAGGGAAAAGCAAAGTAGAATTTGACTGAATTTGGAGTATTTCACCAAAGTAAAAAAACTCTGGATGGAGGGTGAGGGTAGATTTTCTGCTTCACTATAGGAGGGTGGGGGTAGGGACACAGACCTTTGGTAGTACGAATGGTGTTAATATACACTCCTATTAACTTATAATCTTATAAATCACTATTCAATCAATATGAGAGGGTAAAATAGATTGATAGTCTCAAACTTTTTGATGCATAGACCACAGTTCTGAGTATATGTTCCTTCAATCTGAGCACTTAGGGTTTCAAATTGGTAACCTGATTAAAATTTAATGGTGAGCTTAAATTGTTTATACATTTCTAAAAATGACTATTTATTTGAAATATTAAATCACCTATGGTCTTAGACCAGGGAAACCAGAAGCAACTTGTTGTGTCACTATATAAGATATATCTATAGGTAAATACCATTAAATGGCATAAATCATGGAAAGGCCATGTATGATACAGAAAATCCTAAACATGGGACTTTCAAAGTAAACTAAATCCCAGATAACTTGGTTACAATAATAACTCTCTGTTGCCTTCAACTCTGAGACAGCAGGAAGGTTGGTTCGTTATTCTTAATAGCTGAGTAGTATTCCATTGAGTGTATATACCACAACGTTCTAGCCATTCATATGTTTTTGGACACTTGGGTTGTTTCCAGGTTTTGGCTATTACAAACTGTGCTGTTATGAACATGGGTGTACTTATATCTTTTTGTATGGGTGCGATTGAGTCCTTAGGGCATATCCCTAGGAGAGGAATTACTTGGTTATAAGGAAAGCTCATCCATTTCAAACCTTGTGAGGGTTCTCTAGACTGCCCTCCACAGGGACCAGACCAATTTACAATACCACCAGCAGTGCAGGAGGATTCATTTATACCCATCACCTCTGCAGCATTTGTTGCCGCCTGAAAATTCCCAGTGTTAAAGCAGCCTCCTTGCAGAGCATATGCTGGATGTTGTCTTCAAGCTGCCATCTGGGCTCCACCCACCGCAGTTAGATCTTTTAACAACCATTTGGCTGACCTGACGCCCCCCCCCCCCTCCACACACACCCCAGTACCCTCTACCAACCGCTTTCAAAGCCCACAATTTCAAGAAGACTTCCTGCTATGACTGTTTGGCTCTGAGACAAACGAATGTATTCTTCATTCTTGGTGCCAGTCTCAATGTCAGGCCTGTTGTCCCCCTCTCACTCTCTATGAAACTCTGTGCTAAAATGCACACTATGGAGGGGACCACACCGGGAATTCTAGTGTTATGGGAGACACTCCACAGAGAGTAAGGCAGCTGTGGAAGTTGCCTCCTTTTGCCTCTATGACTTGTATCAGCTTGGAAATGTAACATTTTTAAGACCTTCTGGGTTGAAGGATTTTTTATTGTAAACATAAAACATTCATTGAAACGTTAAACGCTTTACAGCTGTTTTTCAGCACATAAATTTTCATGGACACATACTCACTCACTGCCACACCCTTCTCATATAGTGCTCCTTTTTTCTTCCTCTCTATTTTTCTTCCAATAGCAATCATAAGACCAGAGTGGAATCTAGGTGGGGAGTAGGTTACAGATATCATATACCAGGCCACACAGATCATCCTGATTGGAAGAATATTTTGTTTGAATCAAAGGAGACTGTACCTGTGCTGGGAGAGACCCTGGCAAAAAATGTAAGCACCCCTATTCCTGTCAGCTCTGATTTGAGCCAGCAAGAGGCCAAACCTGCAGAAGGTCATAGGCAAGTCAATAAAATGTTTAACCAGACTTGGGGGAAAACTGATTCTGACAATATCACAGGGCACAGGAAGGCCAGTGCTAAGGTGGAATAAGCCATTGTGTGATTTGTTGGGTGTTCCCTAGGTAGTTCAAGTACTTTCCAAATGAGAGTCCAGAAGAAAGCATGAGATCATTGGACCAAACTAGAGGGAGGGGAGGGGGGAGTTAAGTCAAGTCTGAGTGGCAGGGTTAAGATCTGCAGTGTATGAAGACCTTATAAAGAGCGTGGACTGTTCTTCTAAGGGGAATACAAAGCCATGGGCTATAGGGCCCCATGCTCTCCAACCATTGAACAAAGTTGCCTTGGGACCTTTCCATGTATTGCCCCTTTTGCCTGGAATTGACTATGGCTGACCCAGTTGAGTTATTACTTCCTCAGATAGCTGTTCTGACCAACTGATTTAAATAAGAACATTAGACATAATCATTCTTTTGTCATCCAGAGTGCTCATTAGATGTCAGATCTTGTTCTGAGCCTTATAATAACAGCCTGTGAAGGCATTTGTGGTCATTTGTCTCCCTGTTGCTCAGAAGAGGTGCTGAGACTTACTTAGACAGGCTTCATGAGTGGACTCAGTTACCCAACTCATAGAAGATGTAGTTAGACTTAAACCCTGCCCCTCGATGCCCACTCTCTTTCCTTCTGAGCACTTACTATTGTCTGTATATGTGCATAATACACATTTCCTTCTTTACTATATATCTTCTTCCCAGGGGCTTGCACAAAATTCTAGGGAGGTCCTATGACAGCTAAACCCAAATTCAGGCCCTGCTTTGTCTCCAGTTTATGCCATGGCTAATAACATTTTGTAGTTTTTCTCTCAGCCTGTTTTCCCACTATTGAAGGAAAGGACTTGTCCTTGATGCTTTAGGTCCCTCTGAGAGTGAAAATCATGGTTTTCAAAGACCCTGCAGCCAAAATAACACTCCTTCAGGGCATCCCTGGTACACAGTGTTCAGAATGTTCTGAACCCATCTGCATCAGAGTGATGAATTTAAACTGGGCACTTGGGTTCTGTAGATACTGGAGGGATGACAGAAGAGTCTCTGGCTGCCACATTGTTCATTTACCCACAGCTATTCATTCCCTTTTTCGATCTGATTCATTCATTACTGTTTCTAATGTTGACCCAGTTCATCCCATGTCCTGGGCTATGTATTAATGTACTAAACTCCTGAGCTGCAAAAGTCACCAGACCTTGGGTTGGATAGTGACTCATTAGATGAATATATGAATGAAGCTTGTCGACATCCTCCAAGCAGTCAATCACAAACATCTAAGAGATTAGCCCTAACGATGAGATGCAAAAAACTGCAACAGTGCACATTCTGAACTTGTTGTGGTGTAGACATTCAGTCCTCTCCACAGCACTTACCTGGCATTGCTCCATCCAAGCCCTGAGGATATACAGTTAAATAAAGTAAGAGACACTTCATCTAGCAGTGCTGACTATAAAGTTTGCCCTCTGCTTCCTTCCCACCCATCTCACTAGGGTCTCACCCCATAGCAGGAACCGGTCCATGTTACCATCAGAGACCCCAGCTCTAATTACTCCACGGCCGCCATAGACATGCCCCAACTGGTGAGCAGATGGCAGCCACATGAAATCACTGAGTGCAGATAGGAATCAACAAGGGAGACTAGGTAAGGTGCTTATTTGAAGTGCTGTCAGAGCCCATGGCAAAGGGTTCCCTCCGGCTCACGGCATGCCCTCTGCAGTTATTTTTCATGCAAGCTTGGATTACACTGCTTGGTGATGTTACATCTGCATGCACCTTGCCCTCTGACACAGCAAATATGGAGGCTGCCAAAATCCTTGTAATGCTGTATATCTTAAGTAGGAAAGAACATCTTCAAGGGGAGGTAGATTGATTTGCAAAGCAGCCTGACACATAGTCTCTTATTTCTCTTTGCAATCGAATAATTCATCTTTATACCCCTCAGGCCACAGTGAAATTTGAACCTGCATGAAACCAGGGAATTCAAGGTTTATTTGTAGCGGAGGGAATCAGAAAAAGCTAAATATATTCTAAAATTATCAATTGCTGTTCACACAACCTGAGTGTGTTTGGGTCCTTACAGAGGTGGGCTGACTGAACTCCTGTTGCGCTGGCTTTTCTTGGCCAGAAGTTGCCTGCGTGGATGAACAACTGTGAAGCAGCAGTGCTCTGTGGGTTAGTACCAACTGTGTGCTGAGCATCAGTTGTAAATTACCATTAAGTCCTTATGACTACACATGGCACCCCCCCCTTTTTTTTTTTACTATCCCTTTAAGGATAAGGGAACTATGCCCCAGAGAAGTCACAGCAGACCCTGACATAGAGAGAGAAAAGTGAGAAAGGTGCCTTTTTTTCTTTTTATTTATCTATTTATTTATTGTTCCATTTGTGGCCCTTGTTTTTTTCATATTTAAAAATGTTTTATTTATAAAATGGAAATATTGACAAGATATAGGATAAGAGGGGTACATTTCTACACAATTCCCAACCCCAGAACTCCGTATCCAATCCCCTCTCTTGACAGCTTCCCTGTTCTTTATCCCTCTGGGAGTATGGACCCAGGATCATTGGGGGATGCAGAAGGTAAAATGTCTGGCTTCTGTAATTGCTTCTCCACCAAACATGTTCTGTTTTTGTTTTTTTAATTTCTTTATTGCGGAATTAATGCTTTACATTCCACAGTAAATACAATAGTTTGTACATACATAACTTATCTCAGTTTTCCATATAACAATACAACCCCCATTAGGTCCTCTGTCATTGTTCTTGGACCTGTATTCCCCCCCCCCCCACCTACCCCAGAGACTTTTACTTTGGTGCAATATGGCAATTCCAGTTCAGATTCTACTTGTGTTTTCTCTTCTGATCTTGTTTTTCAACTTCTGCCTGAGAGTCAGATCATCCCATATTCATCCTTCTGTTTCTGACTTATTTCACTTAACGTGAGTTTTTCAAGGTCCATCCAAGATGGGCTGAAAACGGTTGAGGTCACCATTTTTTTTATAGCTGAGTAGTATTCCATTGTGTATATATACCACAACTTGCTCAGCCACTCATTTGTTGTTGAACACCTGGGTTGCTTCTAGGTTTTGGCTATTACAAATTGTGCTGCTAAGAACATATGTGTACACAGATCTTTTTAGATAGGTGTGTTGGGTTCCTTAGGATATATCCCCAGGAGAGGAATTACAGGATCATAGGGTAGGTCCATTTCTAGCCTTCTGAGAGTTCTCCAGACAGTTCTTCACAGAGGTTGGACCAATTTCCATTCTGACCAGCAGTGAAGGAGGCTTCCTTACCTTACAACCTCTCCAGCATTTGCTGCTGCTACCTTTTCTGATGTATGACATTCTCATAGGAGTGAAGTGGTATCTCATTGTTGTCTTTATTTGCATTTCTCTGACAATCAAAAACTTGGAGCATTTTTTCATGTGTTTTTCAGCCTTTTGGATCTCTTCTGTGGTGGATATTCTGTCCATGTCCTCCCCCCATTTTTTGTTTTCTTGTTGTTGAGTTTGGCAAGCTCTTTATATATACTGGTTATTAGCCTCTTGTCTGATGTATGGCATGTAAAATCTTCTCCCATTCTGTGAGGGGTCTTTGATCCTATTTTAATTTTAACTTTTGTATTTGGTGAAATATAGTGATTCAGTTTCATTCTTCTGCATGGTTCAACCCATTTTTTCCAACACCATTTGTTGAAGAGACTCTGCTTTCTCTATTTAATAGTCTGGGCACCTTTGTCAAAGATTAGATGTCTATAGGTGTGGTGGCTTACTTCTGGGCTCTCAATTCTATTCCACTGGTCAGTGTGTCTATTCATGTTCCAGGACCAAGCTATTTTGATTACAATGGCCCTATAACACAATTTGAGATCTGTGAGTGTGATGTCTCCAGTTCTACTCTTTCTTCTCAAGATTATTTTGGCAATTTTAGATCTTTTCTGGTTTCAGATAAACATTTGTATTATTTGTTCTATTCTCCAAAAAAATGTGTTTAGGATCTTGATGGGGATAGCATTAAATTTGTATATGGCTCTGGGCAGTATATTCATTTTGATGATGTTAATTCTGCCAGCCCATGAACATGGAATATCTTTCCACTTCTTTGTGTCTTTTTCAGTTTCCTTGAGTAGTGACTCATAATTTTCAGTATACAATTCTTTTACTTCATTGGTTAGGTTTATTCCTAGATATTTTATTGTTTTTTTTGTTGCTATAGTAAAAGGAATTGATTTCTGGATTTCAGCTTCTTCTACCTTAGTGTTTGCATAGAGGAATGCCACTGACTTTTGAATGTTAATTTTGTAGCCTGACACCTTCTGTATTTCCTGATGATTTCCAAAGGCTTCTTGCAGGATTCCTTAGGTTTTTCTGTATATACTATCATGTCATCGGCAAATAGGGAGAGTTTGACTTCTTCTCTTCCAATCTGTATGCCTTTAATTCCTTACTCCTGTCTGATTGCTATGGCAAGAACTTCCAACACTATGTTGACCAGTAATGGGGATAGTGGGCATCCCTGTCTAGTACCTGATCTGAGGGGAAATGCTTCCAGTTTTTCACCATTGAGTATGATGTTGTCTGTAGGTTTGTTATATATAGACTCCACTATCTTCAGGAATTTTCCATCTATTCCCATTTTTGGTAGTGTTTTGATCATAAGGGGATGTTGTATTTTGTCAAAGGCTTTCTCTGCATCTATTGATATGACCATGTGATTTTTGGTCTTGCTTTTATTGATGTGGTGGATCACGTTGATTGATTTATGTATTTTAAACAAACCTTGCATGCCTGGGATAAACCACAATGGTCATGATGAACAATATTTTTAATATACTGCTGTATCCTTCCGATTGGCTAGAATTTTGTTCAATATTTTAGCATCTATGTTCATCAGAGATATTGGTCTATAGTTTTCTTTTTTGGTTGTGTCCCTGTCTGCTTTTGGTATCAGACTGATGTTGGTTTCATAGAAGCTAGAAGGGAGTATTCCAGTATCTTCAATCTTCTGGAAGACTTTTAAAAGTAGAGGTATTAGTTCTTCTTTGAAGGTTTTCTAGAATTCATTTGTAAAACCATCTGGTCCTGGACTTTAGTTCTTGGGAAGTTTTTTGATAACTGTTTCAATTTCATTAGCTGTGATGGGCCTGTTTATGTTATTTACTTCCTCTTTAGTTAGGTTTGGAAGTTAACTAGGAAATCCTCCATTTCTTCCAGGTTCTCTAGCTTGGTGGCATATAGTTGTTCATAGAAACCTCGCATGATATGTTGAATTTCTGTAGTGTCTGTTGTGATATCTCCTCTTTCATTTGTGATCCGATTTATTTGGTTCTTTTCCAAATTTATTTTGTCTTGTGAGTCTGGCTAAAGGTTTGTCAATTTTGTTCACTCTTTTGAAGAACCAACATTTATATTTGTTGATCTTTTGTATGGTTTTTTATTTTCAGTGTTATTGATTTCTGCCCTAACTTTAGTGATTTCTGTCCTTCTCGTTGCTTTAGGGTTCCTTTGTTCTTCTTCTTCTAGGTCTTTAAGATATGCAATCAGGCTGTTTATTTGTGCTTTCTCTTGTTTCCTAATGTCCTAATGTGTGCTTGTATGGCTATGAACTTCCCTCTTAGTACTGCCTTAGTTGTTTCCCAAATATTTTGATAGCTTGTGTCTTCATTTTCATTGAACTCTCAAAACACTTTGATTTCTTCCTTTATTTCCTCTTTGACCTAGTACTTTTTAAGTAGTGTACTGTTGAGCTTCCAAATTTTGGGACTCTTACTAATCTTTTGTTGATTGTTAAGTGTTTAGTTTCATTCCACTGTGGTCTGAGAAAATGCTTAGGATATTTTCAGTGCTCCTGAATTTGCTGATACTGTCTTTGTGGCCTAACATATGATCTATCCTTGAGAATGACCCATGTGGACTTTAGTAAAATGTGTATTTCATTTTCTTGGGGTGAATGACTCTTAAAATGTCCAATAGTTCTAGTTTATCTATCTGCTCAATTAGCTCCCTCATGTCTACATTGTTGATTTTCTGCCTGGATGATCTGTCAAGTTAAGAGAGTGGGGTGTTGAAGTCCCCTACTATGACTGTGTCACTGTTAATATATTACTGTAGCTCTTTCAGTAGATGTTTGATGTATTTAGATGGATTCTCATTGGGTGCATAGATGTTAATAATTGTTAAGTCCTCTTGATTGACTGATCCACTGAGCATTAAGCAGTGTCCATCCCTGTCTTTTCTAATTTTATTTATTTTAAAGTCTATCATGTCAGATATGAGAATAGCTGTTCCTGCCCTTTTTTGTGGGCCACTGGCTTGTATGATAGTTTTCCATCCTTTCACTTTAAGTCTGTGTTTGTCTTGTTGACGTAGGTGAGTTTCCTGTAGACAACATATTGTTGGGTTGTGTTTTCTGATTCATCTTCCTACTCTTCTCCTGCTTCATTTCTCCAATATTTCTTCTTGTTGGTTTAACCATTTTATATAGTATGTTATGAGGTCTCTCTCTCAGTACTTTTCAAATTACTTATCACTCTTGCCTGGATTGACCTATGTCTAAGTGAAGTAATTAAATGGTTCACATTTGTGGAAATTGACAGTTGTTTCAGTATTATTTTAATCTCTGAGTTGAAGCTCAGTGGCTTAATAGCTTCTTTTGTTCTTTTTTTCCCCTGTAGGCTATGGGAGCCTGAGGGCTTTTAAACTATAAGTAGGCTTCTTAGCTTAATCACTGACTCTTGACCAAGAGATAAAGCAGAGTGGGGCAGAGGTAATCCAGTGTTTATGCAAAGAGACTTACACAGCCCCACCGCTAGGCCACTGAGGTACAGATCTTCTCCTGAGTTTCCTCATTAGTTCTCTGTCCCCTGGTGTTAGCACAGGACCTCCATGCCACTGCTCCAGATTCTGAGGGCAGTAGCAGTGGAGACTCACAGTTCTATTTGGTGAGTCTCAGGGGAGTCCTCTCTTCCTTTCAGCCATCCCCTTGTTGATGAATCAGACTGGAGGTGGTATCTCAACTGATAAACTGCCAGACTGTTAACCAGCCACTTAATTTCTCCCTAGGTTCCTCTCTATCCACGAGCCACACGTGTTTGCACTTACTGGTGATTTGGTGGGTTCTTGAAGTTGTTCTAGTCCTGTCTTGTTGTGGTGCCAGGTGGTCTCCTTTGGTATTCCTAGTTGACTCTAGTTGATTCCTAGTTGGTATTCCTAGTTGGAGAGAATAGGAGAGAAACACAGCTTCTGCTACTCATAGCCCCTCCTCCCTTGTTTTTTTATTGTTTTTTATTGTGCCCTTGTTTTTTTACTGTTGTTTTAGTTATTATTGTTGTTGTTACTTACGTCATAGTGGTTAGGAAAGAGAGAAATGGAGAGTGGAGGTGAAGACAGAGAGGGGGAGAGAAAGATAGACACCCACAGACCTGCTTCACCACCTATGAAGCGACAACCCTGCATGTGGTGAGTCAGGGGTTCTAACCAGAATCCTTATGCCAGTCTGCACTTTGTGCCACATGCACTTAACATGCTGTGCTACTACCCAACTCCCCAAAAGGTGCCTTTCTAATAGAGTTAAAATTATACAACTTTGAGATGTAGACCATTAAATTACAATTATTTAAATTTATTTTTAAAAGTAATGTTTATGTATGTGTTAATTAAAGAAAGAAGGAAAGGAAGAAAGAGGAAGGAAGGAAGGAAGACACCAGGGCACTTAACAGCAATAGATTATGGTGTGCTGGCGATTGAATCTGAGTCCTCAGTCTCAGGCATTAAAGTCCTTTGCATACCCATTAGTCTATCTCCCCACCCCAACATTAGTTTTTTAAATTTAAATACAAAACAAAAGAAAAAAAGAAAGAAATTAAGGGAGGAAGGAAAGAGAAGAGAAGAGAAGAGAAGAGAAGAGAAGAGAAGAGAAGAGAGAGTAAGGACAAAAACTATGTTTCAGATTTTGGTAGTAGAATATTAAATCATAATGAAATATTTAACTTTGTGATGTCTTAATATTGGGGCATAATATGTATGTTATATATAGCATTTGGATGTATATAATAATTAAGAATGTATTTATTTTAGTAGAAATAAAATGAAGGTAGAGAATACACATTTGGATAATAATGGACCATGGATTAAACTAGAGGAAGTGTTTTCTGGTCTAGTTGAGAAATAGCTGAGGGCAGGGAGAATTACAGATCTTAAAATAGGTGCAATATATTATATATCTGTGAAAATGGGCCAAATAGATGGCCTCCATTAAAGTGGTATTGGATGTTCAGGTCTCGGGTTACCTGGAATGCAACTGTACTTCCTATATTTAACCAGTCTTTTTATAAACCATTCCTTCTAACACCTCAAGCTGACAATCATATCCTGGGTGGTTATTTAATATCAAGTTTTACTTCCCTCACTTTGAGGGTCTCCAAAAATAGAAGATCAGAAAGTAGCCTTTTAAAAGTCTCACCCAATTTAAAAGTCAAATGATTTTCTGCAGGGTGACTATGAACTCTACCCCTTCTTTTCCTTTAATAACATATCAAGACTCATGAGTCAAATAAAAGAGAAAAATAAGACAACATATGGTAAATATTTCCAAAAGTCCTTTGCACATTTCAGAAATAAAGAAGAAGGGGGGGAAATGAAAGTGGAACGGGCAGCTCCTCTACAAAATATCCCTGACTTCCTAGGTCAACTCTTGCCTTCTGCTAACAAAGGCAGAGAAACCTTTGCCCAGGTCATCTGGTTGGTGGGTCCCATTTAATCCTAATTCTGAGTTTGGTTCATCACCATACACAGGATTGGAAAACTGTTCTATTGCTCCTACAAGCTGTGAAGACTAGATGTCAGTGGGTTTCCTAGGTATGAGAGCCAAAAAAGAAATTCCCAGGTTTGAGCTCCAGGCCACCACATGAGAGCACCTGCACAGAAAAAGCTTCATAAGCAGTGGGACAGTACTCTGGTGTCTCTTCTCTCTTTCCTTCTCTCTCTCTTACTTTCATACTCTAAGAAAGAAAAAATAGTTTACTGGGAGTGATTAGAAGTGTGCTAACATGGAACCCCAGTGATAATTTGGTAGCAAATAAGTAACTAAATACATACATAAATATATATTTTAAATAATGAAATTTCCATTAAGACTGGGAGATGTGGGGGGCCAGGCGGTGGCATACCTGCTTAAGTGTTCATAGTACTAAGCGCAAGGACTTGTGCAAGGATCCAGGTTTGAGCCCCTAATCCCCACCTGCAGGGGGAAGCCTCACAAGTGGTGAAGCAGGTCTGCAGGTGTCTGTCTTTCTCTCTCCGTACTCCTCCTCTCTCAATTTCTCTCTGTCCTATCAATAAAATGGAAAAAATTGCCACCAGGGGCAGTGGATTCATAGTGCTGGTCCCAAGCTCTAGCAATATTTTTGGAGGCAAAATAATAATAATAATGATAATAATAATAATAAGAGGTGTGGGACAGAGAGATAGCTCACTGAGTAGGGTGTGTGCCTTTTCATGTACAGTTTGAACCCAGTACCATATGGGATTGCTATAGCACCAGAGAAGGTGCTGGTGGTTGTGTGTGTTCATTTCACCATCTAAATGTAGTAGTGGTTTGGCATGGGTGAGGCCCGGACTCCTCTCCCCCAAAAGAAAATCAAGACTGGATAGTACCAAATGACTCAGAAAAAAATGCATGAATAATGGTACTATTTCAAGCAAGTGACACCAGGATTTCTTCAAAAGTAGATTTGAAGTGATTCAAAAGGGAATAATACTGTCCATAGAAGAGAAAATGAGACATAGTAATTGTATTTGTTGAATAAGATACCACACACTAATTAGAATAAACAATTAGATGAATATATTAGTAGCACAGATTATTTCTGCTATCCAGCATTAAATTTAACTGAGTTTCTTGGGATTCTAGAGCAAAGAGCCTCATTAAGTAATAAAAAGAAGCATAGATAATATACTGCTAGATCTTTATCCTGGAACATAATTCTAAGATTTTATAAGCATTTATTTATTTATATATTTATTGCCTCCAGGGTTATTACTGGGGCTCGGTGCCTGCACTATGGATCCACAGCTCCCAATGGCATTTTTTCCTTTTTAAAATTTTATTTTATAGGACAGAAAGAAATTGAGAGAAGAGGGGAAGAGAAAGATGGAGAGAGAATGACAGATACCTGCAGACCTACTTTACTGCTCATGAAATGTCCCCCTTGCAGGTAGGGATAGAGCCTGGGTCATTGCACATCATACTATATGCACTTATCCACCTGTGCTGCTGCCTGCTCCACCTCCAAGTCCTTTTATTAACAACAACAAAAAAAAGTCAAATAATGATACAATCTGAAGGCATCAGGGCATTTTTTTTTTTGTCAGTGACCTATGCTTCATAATGACCTGTAGTGAAAAAATAGGGTATAATATTAAACTGTAAAGAAAGGAAGCTATTTATGCTGAGCTAAATATATGGCCAACTCATTGCCAACCTACCAAAATTCTCTAATGAAAGAGAGAGGACAAAAAGGAGAAAGGAAAGAAGGAAGGAAGGAGAAACAGAGGTAGGGTAGAAGGAAGAAGGAAAGAAAAGAAGAAAGGGTCAAAGGGGGCGTTTTAGGGTAAGACTAGAATCAAAATATATCAACAAAATGAAAATGAAGATGCAAGAGAAGTGAAATTACTCTTTACTCAAGAAACTAAGCACACATTCTCACTGTATTTAAAACAAATAGCAATGTCACCATCAGTTGTCTTAATCCATAGAGAAAGCCCCTGTATCTTTTGTTCAAAGTTTGCTTTTGAGGGGTTCACATGGTCACAACTAAAATGTACTTAAAAAAATAGTTTATTAGTAATTTAATAATAATTAACAAGATTGTAAGATTACAGGGGTATAGTTTCATACAGTTCCCACCACCAGAGTTCCAATCTTCTTCATTGGAAAATTCCCTATTCTTTATCCCCTTGGGAGTATGGACCAAAAATTTTTATGGGGTGCAGAAAGTGGAAAGTCTGGCTTCTGTATTTCTTTCTCCACTGGACATAGGTGTTGGCAGGTTGATCCATGCTCCTAGCCTGTTTCTATCTTTTCTTAGTGGGGTAGGGCTCTGGAGAGGAAATTAACCTTTTTAATAGTTAAGTGACTTGACAGCTTGATAAACACTACTCAGCAGTTCTTAGGTAAATGTTGGAGAATTAAAGCAGAACTATGCTTATATGATTTATCTAACAAACAGCAGATTTTTAAACTCATTTCTTAATCATGATAAAAATCTGTATTATGGCAGTCAGGCAGTAGCGCAGCAGGTTAAGCACACATGCACATGGCACAAAGCAAGGACTGGCATTAAGGATTCCAGTTCAAGCCCCCAGCTCCCCACCTGCAAGTGAGTCGCTTCACAAGTGGTGAAGCAGGTCTGCAGGTGTCTATCTTTCTCTCCCACTCTATCTCCCCTCCTCTCTCCATTTTCTCTGTGTCCTTTTTCAACAACAACATCAATAACAATAATAACCACAACAACAATAAAACAAGACCAACAAAAGGGAAAACATAGCCTCCAGGAGCAGTGGATTTGTGGTGCAGGCACTGAAACCCCAGCAATAACCCTGGAGGCAAAAAAAGAAGAAAAAAAATCTATATTATATACATATTTGTTTTCTGTTTTATCACGGTAATAACGATTTTAGGTGACAGTCTCTATGTGCTAAGGGTTTTATATGCATTTTCCTATAAATCTTCACAAAGTTTTAAGGAGCGTCTAATAAATTCAAACATGCATTTATATTAGTGGCCTAGAGAGCTGTTCTAGCTTTCTGGTCAGCAATTGCAGGGCTTAGGCCTTCTGATCCAAATCTATGTTCTAGCTTGTCTTTGTGCCAGCTGGGGCAAATGCAGGCTCCACCTTCTGGGCCAACTACAGGCTCCACTTTCTGGGACTTTTAGTTGCCTGGATCTTCCAGGATAAGGCCATTAATTGTACCTATCTAATTTCATCAACTAGAGGCAAAAAGAATGAGCTTGAGAAATATTGGGATCTACCTTCAAGATGCTTCACATTTATCTTTATCACAGCAAGTGTTGTAGAACTCTACTGCACTGTAGCCTCCTTTGAACGGATAATAAAATAGTGAGTAAACATAGAATTGAGGGAACTTTTCCAAGGTCAAGTGGCAGAGATTGGAGGACTGTCAATGTAATCCAACTTGTTCATCTCAAGAAGACAAATATGCCAATAAGTATGATCATTGAATTATCACTAATGTGAATTCATGTAATTACTTGCATATTTTTCTCTAGGCTTATCCCAGAGGGTTTTGTTAAACATTATTAGATTGTGATCATAAATGGAATTGGTCAGCATTTCTATTTTATTATAGTTAAGATTTTTTTCTCTAGAGGACTTGGCCTCTGGAGAAACTACCACTTCATCTTCCTTTGCTGGCGATGGAACTCTGGACTCACCATTTCCCTTCCCAACATCTGTTTTTGTTTTTTTTTCATCAGTAAAAGCAGTGAACTTTCAGGGGAAAAGGCAAGAGGATTTGAATTCACATAGCCTAAGATGATTGAGCAGTTTAGTAAGTATCCATAATTACAAAATGGATGAATGAATGAATAAATGACTAGGTCATTCAGGTTTCTTAAATAATTTGTTTTTGAAGAAAACTGGTTGAAATGTGAGAGCAAAATTTTTATTGCATGTACTGGGTTCTTTATTTTCCTTTCTTGGATCCCATTCCATTTTTCTCTCTAAGCAGATGGGATTTATTAGATAAAAATTTACCTTTTTGTGTATCACCTAGAATTGCAATGCCTGAGATCTGTTCTCTTCACACATTCAGATTTCATGTACAGCATAATGACTTTAGCTACTACTACTTTATATTTGTCTTTATTACAGCCAGTGTTGTAGAACTCTATTGCACTATAGTCTCCTTTGGATAGATAATAAAATCTTAAGTAAGCATTGAATTGAGGGGACTTTTCTAAGTTCAAGTAGCAGAGATGGGAAGCTGCTATAGCTATTACTAGCTATAGTCACTATGTTGTACATGACATCTTCTGAACTTACCTATCTTATAACTGAAAGTTTCTACCCATTGACCAACATCTTTCTATTTCTTCCACCTCAGTCCCTGGTCACCACCACTCTTAGCCACTCCACTCTGTTTGAAGGAGGCAGAGATGGTGAACTATGAAAGGAGAAAATACATGAAATAGGAGAATGCATCTACTACTAGTAGTATTGTCTTAATAATTAAGGATCTTGAGTGCACATTTTTCCACCTTCCATTCAGTTTTGTTGTTTGAAATTGCAAGGTAGATGTCATGTTTGTAGACAATCTAGTATATAGTTCCTTTTTAAGATTTAGCTTCTTCTTCTTCTCCTCCTCCGCCTCCTTCTCCCTCTTCTTCTTTTTACATCCAGGGTTATTGTTCGGGCTCAGTGCCTGTACTATGAACACACTGCTGGATTAACATAGGTACAGTAGATGCTTAACAACAGCAGCAGCAGCAATGAAAATTTACAATCAAGCAATGAAAAAATATGACTGCTAGGCGGGGGGGAAAGGCTACAGGTGCAATGGATTCATAGTTCAGGCACTGATGGTGAACTATGAGAGGAGAGAATACATGTTTCAAGGTTGTGGACCAGTGATCAAATATAAACTGGCTAGTGTAAGTTCAAGTGATTCTCAGTGCCAGGAAATCTCTTTCCATTCTGAACTGCCAGAAACTGTGTGAGGTACTTAAGTGCTTATGATTATTTCGACCCACTCTGTTTGGGGACTAGTACAGTTAAAAAAAAAAAAAAAGCTTTCCATTCAGAGGCCTAGCTATTAACTATTTATTCAGCCCTACTTAATTGCAAGTGAATGGCATGCAAGTTTCTCCCAACTCAAATTTAAAGTGAAGTTTGCTTTGGCAAACTTGGCCTTTGCCAAACTCCCTCCATTACTCCTTTTTTTTTCTTTTCAGAATTTATTTATTTTTTATAAATTAGAGTATAAATACTTAGCTCTTGCAAATACGGTGTCAGAGATTAAATCTGGGTACACAGGTCCTATGCTTTACCACTGAGCTATTTCCTTGGCCATCTAGCACTTCTAGACATCTTCCCTAGTAAGTTTGTGGTGTGTGGTGTATTAGCATAACAATGATTACCCAGAACCATGGCTGCATGAGCCTGTTGTGTTGCCAAATTTTAAAGAGAGTTGAAGTTTAATCATTCAACAAATTGTTGTGTTGATGTTTTCAAAGTACTACTTACTATAAATAATTACATTTATTTTATTGTGTCTTTTTGTGATATAACACCTATTTCCTTGTCTTCTCAAACAGAATACATTTTAACTTTTAGGACTCAGGGAAGATTATTATGAGATTTAATATAGAAAAAGCAAATAGAATAGGGCATAAGCACACTCTCTGGATGAGGCTATGGATTTTGGTACCTAAGGCAGTCCTCCAACTTTCTCCTTGTCTTCTTCTTGCCTTCTCCATACTCTTTCCATGACTTCTCCATACCCCTGGTCAATACCAGTTTGTTGGCTAGCCTTTAAATCATTACATGGAGGAAAACATAAATACCTCAATGTTACCAGAGTCCTGTGACATTGCTGACTCTGCTGAGTTAGTCAGAGTTCTTTCTGAGTTTCTGTTATTCTTCTCCCACCATTACAGTGTTTCCCTTTTATTATTTAATTAGCTCTTACGATTTCATCAGTTTTTCAAGTGATTTTTAAATCAATTCATAGTTCCTATTTTCAAAAGAAATTTTCAATCTGCATCATAAAATTAAAATCAATATGATTTGACAAACATAGAAAGCATGTTAAGTGCATGTGGCACAAAGTGCAGTCTGGCATAAGGATTCTGGTTAGAACCCCTGGCTCACCACATGCAGGGTTGTCGCTTCATAGGTGGTGAAGCAGGTCTGTGGGTGTCTATCTTTCTCTCCCCCTCTCTGTCTTCACTTCCACTCTCCATTTCTCTCTTTCCTAACCACTATGACGTAAGTAACAACAACAATAATAACTAAAACAACAGTAAAAAAACAAGGGCACAATAAAAAACAATAAAAAAACAAGGGAGGAGGGGCTATGAGTAGCAGAAGCTGTGTTTCTCTCCTATTCTCTCCAACTAGGAATACCAACTAGGAATCAACTAGAGTCAACTAGGAATACCAAAGGAGACCACCTGGCACCACAACAAGACAGGACTAGAACAACTTCAAGAACCCACCAAATCACCAGTAAGTGCAAACACGTGTGGCTCGTGGATAGAGAGGAACCTAGGGAGAAATTAAGTGGCTGGTTAACAGTCTGGCAGTTTATCAGTTGAGATACCACCTCCAGTCTGATTCACCAACAAGGGGATGGCTGAAAGGAAGAGAGGACTCCACTGAGACTCACCAAATAGAACTGTGAGTCTCCACTGCTACTGCCCTCAGAATCTGGAGCAGTGGCATGGAGGTCCTGTGCTAACACCAGGGGACAGAGAACTAATGAGGAAACTCAGGAGAAGATCTGTACCTCAGTGGCCTAGCGGTGGGGCTGTGTAAGTCTCTTTGCATAAACACTGGATTACCTCTGCCCCACTCTGCTTTATCTCTTGGTCAAGAGTCAGTGATTAAGCTAAGAAGCCTACTTATAGTTTAAAAGCCCTCAGGCTCCCATAGCCTACAGGGGAAAAAAAGAACAAAAGAAGCTATTAAGCCACTGAGCTTCAACTCAGAGATTAAAATAATACTGAAACAACTGTCAATTTCCACAAATGTGAACCATTTAATTACTTCACTTAGACATAGGTCAATCCAGGCAAGAGTGATCAGTAATTTGAAAAGTACTGAGAGAGAGACCTCATAACATACTATATAAAATGGTTAAACCAACAAGAAGAAATATTGGAGAAATGAAGCAGGAGAAGAGTCCAGCTAAAAGCCCCCCAAAGGTTGAAGCACAAAATAATGAGGTCAACAAACAAACACTAGTTAAGGAAATAATCACAGGCGTGAGTAAAGAGTTTGAAAGAATTGTCATCAGAAATGCAAAAACAACATATGAGACCCTGGAAAAAAACACTAATTATCTCAATGTTATTAGAGAGCTGAAAGCTGAAATAGCTGAGCTAAGAACACAACTAGCTGAACAAGCTAAAACAGTATCATAGCAGGGTAACAAAATAGATGAACTCCAGACAACAGTAGAGGGGAGAGAGAAAAGAATAAATGTGGCTGAAGACAGAATTAGCAAGATCGAGGATAATTAGAGACAACTAAAAAAGAAGTAAGAGATCTCAAAAAGAGATTAAGAGATACTGAAAACAGCAACAGAGACCTATGGGATGACTTCAAAAGAAACAATATATGCATTATTGGCTTACCAGAGGAAGAAAGAGAGGGAGGGGAAGAAGTATTCTTCAGAACATAATAGCTGAGAACTTCTCTAGTCTAGACATCAAAGACATAAAGGTTCAAGAAGCCCAGAGGGTCCCAAACAGAATTAGCCAAGACTTAAAGACACCAAGACACATCATATTAAAAATGGAAAGGAATAAGGATAAAGAAAGGATCCTGATGGCTGCAAGAAGAAAACAAAGAGTCACCTACAGAGGAAAACTTGTAAGATTAGCAGCTGACTTCTCCACACAAACACTACAGGCCAGAAGAGAATGGCAAGATAACTATTGAGTGCTTAATGAGAAAGGCTTTCAACCAAGACTACTTTATACTGCTAGATTGTCATTCATACTAGATGGAGGCATCGAAACCTTCTCAGTCAAGCAACAGTTGAAAGAATCAGCTATCACCAAGCCTTCCCTGAAAGAAGTTCTGAAAGGTCTCCTATAAACAGTCAGACCACCATAAATAGGCCATATATCAGAACACTCTAAAACTCTACAAGAATGGCATTAAAATATATTCAATCTTTGATATCAATAAATGTTAATGGCTTGAATTCACCTATTAAAAGGCACAGAATAGGAAGATGGATCAGAAAACACAACATACAATGAGAATAAACACAATATCATTAATTCCAAGTTGCTGTGACTACCAGAGAAGATTCTAAGCATAAGACCAGAGGTGTTAAAAACAAACCAAAACTAAACAAAAAATTCCTTTCAATTAGAAAACATTAATAATAAAAACAAACAAACAAACAACTTCTTCACCAGGACAGTGTATTATGAAGTTCATGAATCAGTTCTTGCCACCTCTAGTTTTGGCCACATGATTCCTGCCTCAGATCTCAGGCAAGCTTCCCCACAGTGTATGTCATTTTGAGATGCTAATATCTTTCCACGTGGCAACACCATTGCAGGTATCATTTTTTGCAGATGTGTATGGCAACTTCTATCAAGTATAGGTGCTGTCTTCTTTGCTTGTTCTCCCTGTTTTGTAGCACAACGTTTGATATATCTCACCACCTAATTCTTAGTAAGGATCAACTTCTCTGAACCTATCTTTCTGTGGAGAGGGTAAGATATACTCTGCTTCAGCATTTACATCTCCCACCTCTGACCTTCCCAGCTCCTTCTTAATAGAGACCTTTGTGGTTACACTGAGCCTACCTAGATAACTCAGAATAATCTCATTATCTCGCAATTCTTAATCATATCTTCATGGTTGCTTTTACCATGTAGAGTCCACATTTATAATTTAGGTGAGTTAAGATGTGGACACTTTTGTGAGATGTCATTATTCAAACTAACACAGTTCATTCTGGAATGAGGGAAGATGGGTTGTGTCTGTGCTACTTCTACAAGAACAGATAGTTGACCTTGTCTTTGCCCATAGACTGAGGGTCAGACAGCTCATCTCAGACTCCCAGTTTCACAGAAAGGATTTAACCTATCTTGGCACAAGAGACTGTGTGGGTTATGGTACTTCTGCTTGTATAGCATAGCCAGTCAATATCAGTGTGGTATTATGTCTTGTTTTGCTCTCATAATAATTGTTACATTTTCTTTTCTGTTCCAAAAGACTTCCTACACCATCATCCAAGGTTAATAGGCTGACTTTTCCAGATTCATTTTGTAGTAGCCCTTAGCAGAACTAGTCAGAAATAGCAGCCATCAAGAACTTTGATCTGTTTGTCATGAATCTGTTTGGATTTTGTTGGACCAGTTCCCCTTAAATTGAGAAGACAATGTAAGTTTTCAAGGGTAGCTCTTCAGCATTTAAGTTTTTTTTTTAGTGCTATTTACTTATCTAAAGCCCCCAGTGCTCAGAGACCAGCAAACATGCCTATTGTCACCAGGGAGAAATTTGCAATGGTTAAACTTGTGGTTGTTCTGTTGTTTTTCTTTCTTCACTCCATTATCCCAATAGTTTCTTCGTGGTTTGTGGTGGGCTTACAGTTCTTGACCTCAGGGCTTTCACTGGTCTAGATGAAATTGGTTTGTTTTGAACAGCTGACACGCTTGGAATCTTGTGACATTCAGTTTACCCCTGTTTAGCCTGACAAGAAATGTTGATTACCTCCTGGGTATTTGGAAATGTCATTTGTAGCTCCACAAGGTCTTTGCCAAATTCCCTCATTCTTTGTTGGATTTAGGTATTAACCCCCTAGGTATAGGAGCTTTGGTGGTGGGAATTGTACCCCTCTTATCCTATGTTCTTGTCAGTGTTTTCATTTTATAAATAAATAAAATTTTAAAAATGTTTAAAAAAGAAAAAGATACTTGCCAACAAGTAAGGGAGAGAAGTCATGCAACAAAGCTATCGCATGAAAATTTAATTTTAAAATGAGGTTTTTACTGTGGTGGTGGTGGTGGTAGTGGTGGTAGTAGGTGTGTGTGTGTGTGTGTGTGTGTGTGTGTGTGTGTGTGTGTATGTGTGTGTGTGTGTGTGTGTTTTACAGGAGACAAAAGACAACCTAGGAAAAGTTTGTAAAACCCTATGAGGAGGGTGAGCCAACAAGTATCAATAAATACCAGGAAAATGTCTCAGATTAAAGTCATTTAATCTTATTTGCTCTCAGATTTGTTAGTCCTTTCATTTAAATAATTTGCCTTAATCCCTACAATACTTGTGTAAAACAGAGAACTAAGATCACAAGTAGTGAACTTATTTTTTTATTTTATTGTTTAATATTCATTTATTTATTATTTATCTCCCTCCACCCTCCAACTTTGCTGCCCCAAGCCTAGTCCATGAAACAACAATATCCACATCTGCTGGGAGCTTGTTAAAAAGGCAGTAGCTTAGGTCATTCCCAGAGCTGCTGAGCCAGAATCTTCATTTTAACAGAAATTTCCAGGTGGCTCATGTATACATGGTGGTTTAAAATGAAATTTTTGCCTCCACCCCTCACTTCCAACTGAGCTGAGTGGCCAATAATTTATAGTTTGTTTGTTTTTTTCCCAAACCTCTATGTAATGTAATGTAAAGACAATAAAACTAACTTTTGTTATGGGGGAACTCAGAATATAGGGCAGAGAACTGCCAACCTTATGGGAGTGGCAGTGTAGTGAGAACAGAAGCCACAGGGTGCTCAGAGTGTACAGAGGAGGGTGGTATACCAGGAAGACTATTTGTTGGAGCTTATTCCTGAACTGAGTGGGAGGCAGTCATTCACTGTGGTTGAAAACAGCATCTCTGGATTTGCACTGTCTGGTTTCAGGTCCCAGTTCTACTACTTTATAGCTATGTGATGTGGGACAACTTGTTTAACCCCTCTGAGCCACACTTTCTGTATCAGATTCTGTACAGATAGATGGTTGTGGTTCTGAGGGATCATTGTAATACCCACTTGTGCAGACTAAATGAGCTGACACTTAGGAACGACTCAGCACGGTGACTGCCTCCCAGCATAGTACATTTCAGTTACTATTAAAGAGTAAAAGTATGCAACAAAGAACAACAACAGAAAGAGGCCAGAAAGCATTTTTCCAGGCAAGAAGCAAGGAGTGGTGGGAGACCAGACAAACTACAGTTCTTCAATTACACAAGGATAACTGAGTATGACATCTGGGGAATACAGTCTAACATTTTATTTCGTTAGAACAGGTCTTTACCAAGCAACTATCTATGCTAAGCACTACCATGGGCCTGAGAGTCAAGATTCAGAAAGTATTTGATCATCTGACACCTCTCATATGTTTATAGTTTATACATGGCTAAAAGATAGGATAACACTCTGAGAAATGCATAGTTAAGCAATTTTGTCATCGTGTATGCATCATAGAATATGCTTATACAAACACAGCTACTATATATGGACTATATATAGTGTTTCCATATATAGTCTTAGACTACATATGGAACCACTGTCATTTATGCCATTTATCTGTTATGCATAATGATTTGACTGTGTAACAAAGTGACACATTTCCTTCTGGGTACTGCTTTACCTGCAACCCATCAAGTTTTGTATGTTGTATTTTCATCCTCAGTCATTCAAAATATGTTCTGATTTCCCATGTCATTGCTTCTTTGAGCCTCATATGTTTCTTACAGCATTTACTTATTTCTAGTCAGCCAGTAGCTGACTTGTACTGAATACCTGCTATGCACTGTAGCAGGCAGTGACCTAGGCAAAGATTCAGACTTCAGAGAGTTTATAGTCCAAAAAGGCATGCCTCAACTGATTTGCAAAAACACATATGAACACACCTTTTTATATAGGACACATGAAGACTCAGTTTGAAATCTTTTGAACCCAGACTGTGTTTAATTGCTTCCTTTGAAGCAAAGTCCACCCTGGTTACCACCGTATTCCAGGACCTGGCTTAGTGCCCTGCACATAGTATTTAATATTAAATATTTTTTCAACAAAATTGTTTTGGGGGTACTCATGGATTTTATTTCAGCTCTTCTGGTTAGTCTCCAGAGTCATCTGATTTTGATGAATATCTTCTTTATACAGTTACGAGGTAACAAGATCTTATTGCGTAGTACAGGGGAGCTGTCATTCCTCTAGCTGTAATATATTGGGTGAATTCATATGGAATTGTGCAGACACCAGTACCCTAAGACTTTTGTCTGTCCCCTTTACCACCATGGAGCCAAAGAAGCCCTTCTCTCTTTCTGTCTTCCATCCGCTGTGGGCTGAGATGATGTTTGGGCCCCTGCCCAGATTGTGTTGGAGTGGCACCAGCTGCACAGGATATGTAGACTGTTTGCTCCAAGGAATCCAGAAGTAGCAATCTGAGTAGAATCAGCTGGTGCTCTAGGCTAAAATCCATTTCACCATATTTGCTGAAAAGTCTCTGTGCTTGTCGTGCACTCATCACTTTGTGGGGTGCCATATTGTTTTCTGCTGTCCAGTCTTCCTAGCCTATTTTGAAATGTGGCTGAATCCCATTTATCAATTCCATGCTGCTGCCAGAAAGAATTGTTTGCAGTGGGGGTTCGGGGATACTCACAGTCCAGCTTGCACTGCATTTTAGTCAGCATATGAACACTTGGCAAGTTCAAATTCTCTTGGGAGTTTGACTTGAGATACTTATTATTCTAGCTCCACTTTGATGGGTGTTCTCCTAATGGTGAAGGGGAATTCATTGTTAGGATGCTGGCATTCCCTTTATGTAGTGATGTGGGGAGTCATAACAATTTCCATTCAATCCAGTTACCTCCTCTAGAAATGACCCATGTCAGAGCCTACCCATACCTATGCTATAACCTGCTAGAAACACAGCGGTATAGTAGTCCTTCATTGACTAAGGTGTCATTAAAGTGACATATGACTCTATGCCATAATGTGTTTATTGATCTACTTGTAAATGAATATTTAGATTGTTTCCACTTTTTGGTGGCTGGGAATATGCTGTTAATATTAGAATGCAAATATCTGTTTATGTTGCTTCTTTTTCTTTTGTATATTGTAAGCAGGAGTGAAATTGCTAGGGCATTTGGTAATTATAGGGTTAAACTTTTGAGAAACATCCAAACTGTTTTTCTTTTCTTTTATTTATTTACTATTGGACAGAGACAAAGAGAAATTCAGAGGGGTGAGAGAGACATCTGCAGCACTGCCTCACTACTTGTGGTTTCCCTCCTGCGGGTGGGGACCAGGGGCTTGAACCTGGGTCCTTGCACATTATAATGTGAGCGCTCAACCAGGTGTGCAACAGCCTGCCCCCAAACTGTTTTTCATAGTGACTGTACCATTTTATATTCTCACCAATACTTGTTATCTTCCTTTGAAAAAAAAAAAAAACATCCTAGTAAATGTGATGTGAGGCAATATATCTCAGTGTAATTTTGATTTCTATTTTCCTAATGACTAATGATACTGAATGTCTTTTTGTGTACTTGTTGGCCTTTGGAGAAATCAACACTGATTCACCTTTGACACTCAGATGGCTTTTTTGTTCTTGCTTTCTTTTGGTTGTCTCATGACTACACATTTCATCCTATGGTTTGACTATGTTAATTTCTTCTAACTGTTTAGAATTTGAGTTGATGTCTTTGTCAGGGAGGTTGGTATTAGTATACGCTTGTATACTTTCATTAACTATATTAAATTCTTTGTATTTTTCTAGGTAACCATTATTCTTGGCTTTGGAGTCTTGTAGCTTTCTTTTTAGTTTATTTTATAAGAAGACAAATAAGGCCAGTAAAATTCTGGACAACTGGAAAATAGTAAGGAACACCAAAAAGCTAAAAAATAATATATATATATATATATATATATATATATATATATATATATGTAGGTGAGTCAAAAGGGGGAAGATTATTCTCAGAGCTTCCATTTCCAAATTGTTTTTCTTCATAATTTTCTGAAGTTATGAAATTAACTCAGTAGAGTGGAGTGGAGTTCATCACTATAGTTGCTGAGCATTTTAATTATCAGGCACGTTTTATGTTGTTGTGAAAATTTCATCTCACAGTCTCTGGTAGGTCTATTTGTAGAATGGGGATGTGAATATTTGCAGCAGAAATTCAGTGCTGACCCAGATAAGGTTTTCCAGTCAAAAAGAACATAAGCCATGCCGATGACCAGACAGCTAGCTGTACCAAGGTGTGAGCTTGGCAGATTGTTTTTCTCTTGTTTTGGTCGTCAAGTTCAGATTTGGTCTATAAGTGCTTTCTTTTCAATTTTTTTCCTCTGTGCATGTTGTATGGTGTACGCGCCCCCATACCCCTGCCCCAGAGAGTCACAAAAGGGGCCCACACTTTAGGCTTCTGCATTTCAGATGAGGTACTTCAATATTCTACATAAATGGTTGGAGGGTGGTAATGGTTAAGTGGATGTCATGAATGGGTTGAAAATATATTAGTGAGGGTTGGTGAAATAGCTCAATTGAATAGTGTGTTGCTTTACCATGTACTTGACCCAGGTTTGAGACCAGCCCCCACCATATTGAAGGAAGCCATAGTGCTGTGGTGTGTTTCATTCTCTCATTCTCTCTCTCTCTCTCTCCCTCTCTCATAATGATAATAATAACTCCATGAGTGCTTGGCTGTTGCTGTTATTAACCATATGGAATTGAGGCTAACATTCCTTCTCACAGCTACACTCCCTGCCTCTTTCCTCCTTCCTTTCTTTCTCTCTCTCTCCTCTTTCTTCTGACTTCTTTGTTTCCTTCCTCTCTTTCCTCCTCCTTGCTACCTTCTTCCCTTCTTTTATGTTCTTTTTTTAAAAAATTTTTCTCCTTTGTTGCCTTTGTTATTTTTATTGTTATTGTAGTTATTATTGTTGTTGATGATGTCATCATTGTTGGATAGAATAGAGAGAAATAGAGAGAGGAAGGGAAGACAGAGTGGGGGAGAGAAAGAAAGACACCTGCAGACCTGCTTCACCACCTCTGAATCGACTCCCCTGCGGGTGGGGAGTCAGGGCTTGAACTGGGATACTTATGCTGGTTCTTGGCACTTTGCGCCACGTGTGCTTAACCCACTGTGCTACTGCCCGATCCCCCTTTCCTTCTATTAATTCATCCTTCTTTCCTTCCTAAATCACTCCCTTCCTCCCTTCCAGTATTTATCAAGTGTCTGTAACATGTCATTCAAACGGTAGTGAAGTCAAATTTTAGTAAAGAAGTAGATAAAGCAAAGTCTTTGCTTCTATTCTGCTACTCTATCATTCAGGACTCAGTTAGACAATGGAGGCTATACTGGTTACTAAGAATACAGATTCTTTTTTTTTTCCTTTATTGGGGGATTAATGTTTTACACTCGACAGTAAATACAATAGTTTGTACATGCATAAGGTTTCTTAGTTTTTCACATTTCAATACAACCCCCACTAGGCCCTCTGTCATCCTTTTCCAGGACCAAGAATACAGTCTGTACCAGTCATTACCCTTAGGCCTGAGACAACCAATCCAAGTAAAAAGCAAACAGCTCAGTTACAGGATTGGGACCCCAAGCCATAGTTCACTGTTGGGCAGAAATACCTGAGGTAAAGGGCAGGTGAGATTTGCATAACTCCCTTCCATGGGGAGTCTGTCTGTGGGACAAACTCTTCCATGGAATTCACTGAGAATCTGCCAGCCATCAGTGGCTGGTGTGATTGGAATACACAAGAGTGAGCTGCCCACAGGGAGGAGCATTCTGGAGACATTGAAATGACTCCTCCTGTGTCCCTCCTGTACCCTCTACTGGCCAGTCCTCACAAGATACCAGCTAGGAGGGTAAGGTTCTGGGTCCTCACAGGACAATGACAGCTGCCATTTCAGTGCTGAGGCAATCTCTTGAAGATGGCACTAATGCTAATATGAAGAAGTAAGTAGATAGGTCAAAAGAAGGAGTTTCATATGTATTTTATAGAGAGGAACTTTCAAGAAAGGCTCTCTGGAGAGAGGACATTGGAGCAGAGAGCTGAGGAGTGAGAACTGGTGGCAGGTGGAGGGAACAGTGGACAGTGGGGGGAGAGCCCTCTTCCTTCTTCTTCTTCTCCGTCTCCTTCTTTTTCTTCTTCTCCTTCTTCTCCTCCTCCTTCCCTCCTCTTCCTCCTTCTTTTTTACCAAAGAACTGATGATCTCTGGCTTCTGGTGGTACAGGGGATTGAACTTGGGATTTTGGAGCTTCAGACATGAGAGTATCTTTGCGTAACCATTATGCTGTCTACCACCACCCAGGACAATATACTAGAGGTCAGAGCTGGCCCAGCATGTTCGGGAGGCAGCTGCAGCACAGTGGAACCTAGGGCAGAGTGGTGTGGGGTCATCAGAGGGTCCCTTGGAATTAGTTTTAGACCCAGATTATTCATGGCAAGAGAGGCTAGGATCTTTAGAGGCTTGAACAGAGAAGGGCCCTAAATGAACTTTGACTTCC